>NW_026089011.1:0-63508 GCF_024542745.1 Macaca thibetana thibetana | reverse complement strand
ATTTTGCTTTCTTTTTATGTTGCCTAAAATGAAATACTTTATTTAAATGTGTTTCCATTACTAGCTACCTATGTGTTTTAGGCATATGAGTTTTGAAATGTGTTTAAAGTCTTTTGGATCCTTTATGTATCCTATGTAGCTTTCATAGGACAGTAAGTGATGAAATGTTTTAAAGCCTTGTATATTCTGTCCTATACATCATTACATGTCTGAGACCAAATTTGGCTGTTTTTATCATTTCTCTTATACTTAAACATCAGAACCTCATCCTCATCTCCATAATTTTTCTGCAAACCTTGCTTTGAATTCTTCAGTGTCCCCTGTGGTTAGTTATCTAATAACACACGCAATTTAATTCAGACTGATAAAGGATCTTGTCTTTAATCTTTTTGCCTCTTTTGTCCTTACTGTGCCCCCAGTGACAAGCATAGGAAGAGGCACAAAGCAGGCACTTGACTGGAGTGAATAAACCAATGCCTGGCAACATTTAGAATTTATAATTTATAATGGGCAAATCGACTACTTCATTATATTGAGAGGATTAAAACAATCACCTGAAAATAGTTAAAATGATAGTTCAGTTCATTTACTGAAAACAAAGGAAGCATTTAAAACAAATTATCTTCGTCTTCATAACCTTTCAGGACTAGCCCCTAATTACCTGCAAGGAAGCCCAAATTCCTGTGTGTTCCTTATGCTTTTTCCCATTGTGGGGGAAAAAAAAAAAGTGATTGCACCTTTCCTTCCATTTCCTAATCCTCCATAATACCTTGCATTTGGCTGGAGACTTAGAGTGGGGAGCCTGAGATAAGAGATCGAGACAAGCAAGGTGTGCAGGGGATTTCAGGGCAGGCCGGCCCACGACCTGGACAGCCCTGCCACTGACCTGCTTTCCCATCCAGGTAAGCTACTTACAACTTCCAAGGTGAAACTGTTAGAAAATTAAGAAAAAAAAATAGACTTGTGTAAATTTAGGAGGCACAACATTTCCCTGGAGTTGAAGGGAACTATACTAAGTTCCACAGAACTTGAGTATTTTAAGATGCTTAAGTTATCATTGTGCTGCTCTATTCAGTCACAAGGATCTTGTGCTATAAATTTATTGTAGAATTTGCATGTTAAAACACACCCACTCAAGCCACCACATTACTGTATTTGTGACTTTTGTTGCAGAAATGTTACTATACATTTTTATTTTTCATATTTCAGCTGTGAATTTTTAAAAATATCTCAACATTCAAAGGCATGAAGAGTTAGGTAGTGAATTGTTTACTAAAGTATCATTTTAAAAGACATTCAAAAGTGTATTTTACAAGTTTGAACATCTCATATATACTAATCAGGGTCAGCCTTAATGAAGCTTTGGTCTACTTAGAACAGAAACCTGCATATTAAGCTATTAAATGTTCCTCAACGAAGTCACTGAAGATTTCTAGTGCCATAATCTGATGAAAACAGGAGAGATGTTTCTCCTCAATAGATTGTCAACGGTTATGGTAAAAAAAAAAAAAAAAAAATTAACCAATGAAATGTGTTGTTCCTTGGCACGATTGCAACACAATTCTGGGAAAATACAAGTCTCAAAATTTCCACTGCGATTCAGTGAACTAAAGAAGCATTAACTCAGTAAATTATTATGAAAATTTAGTAAAAAGTGAGGTGAACCTAGATCCTGTTATCACATTATTTAAAATATCAAATCAATTAAATGTTTAGATATGGAAAGTGCAAATATAAAACAAGACACATGAATGGGTAAAGATCTAGCTGAACTATGAGCAAAGGCAATGAAGAAAACATGGAAAGTAAAATTAGCTTTTGGAAAATGAAAATCTGAATAAAAAATTTTTTTCTAATTAGGAAACTTACAGGTTCATATGACAAATGAAAGGCTAAGGATCGGTAATGTGTAAGATTCTCTTGCATATTAATCAGAAGAGAGACATGTCAATTTTTAAAAAACATGTTAGTAAAGAATTTGTGGAAGACTTGTACATACAAAATAAGACATTAATGATAAAAAGCACAAAAATGTCCATTTTTTTTGTTGAATAACAGAGGCAAAAAATGTATGATTATCAGTGTTGCTGTGAGTACAGTGGAAACACCAAGTGCCACCTTTTGTGGTATGTCAGGGTCATTCCCTAGATGGGTACAATGCAAATATATGCATATGAGAGGGACACTGTTTAATAAAAATGTAACAACTGATAAAGGAATTTCTTACACAGATTCATTATAGTATTGTTTTAGATTAATAAAAAAAATTGGAAGAATCTACATTGGAAATAAGAAAACTCATAGATTCTGTTAAGGTAAAATATTATGAAGTTATATTCAAAACAATATTTCTAAAAAGTATTTAAACACTGAAAATATGGATAACAAGCACAATATTTATGCAGATGTAGAGTTATATACAGCATGACTATTTGTATCTATGTATCCATCTATATATTAAAAATATGTTCTCCCACAAAAGATGAGTATATGAGATGACAGATATGTTAATTATTACGACATGGTCATTCCACAATGTGTACATGTAATGAAACATCTCACTGTAACCCCCAAATATATACATTTGTCAGTTAAAGACAATATTCTAAATCCTGTCTTTTAGCCATTTTGAAAATTTTATTTTAATTATTCTGATTTGATTATACAATGTATGTATGTATCAAAACATCACCCCATACCCTGTAAAAATATACAATTGTTATGAGTTGATTAAAAACAAAAACTAAAATTTTACAAAGAAAACAAAACTTTACAGTAAATAAAATGTGATGGGATTAGAGATGTCTTTCTTTTTTCAGTTACATCTATGTCTTAAATTATCTATAGCACTCACAAATGTATAGAGTGAAAAAGATGTTTTAAAAGATGAAAACCATGACACGAGAACTACGTGACAAATGCACAAGCTTCAGTAACTGACTCAATCAACTGGAAGAAATTATCAGTGATTGAAAATCAAATGAATGAAATGAAGCAAGAAGAGAAATGTAGAGAAAAAAAGAGTAAAAAGAAATGAACAAAGCCTCCAAGAAATATGGGATTATGTGAAAAGACCAAATCTATGTCTGATTGCGTGCACTGAAAGTGACTAGGAGAATGGAACCAAGCTGGAAAACACTCTGCAGGATATTATCCAGAACTTCCCCAACCTAGCAAGGCAGGACAACATTCAGATTCAGGAAATACAGAGAACGCCACAAAGATACTCCTCGAGAAGAGCAACTCCAAGACACATAATTGTCAGATTCACCAAAGTTGAAATGAAGGAAAAAATATTAAGGGCAGCCAGAGAAAGGTCAGGTTACCCACAAAGGGAAGCCCATTAGATTAACAGCAGATCTCTCGGCAGAAACTCTACAAGCCAGAAGAGAGTGGGGGCCAATATTCAACATTCTTAAAGAATTGTAAATCCAGAATTTCATATCCAGCCAAACTAAGTTTCATAAGTGAAGGAGAAATAAAATCCTTTACAGACAAGCAAATGCTTTACAGACAGACAAGACAGGCACCACCAGGCCTGCCCTACAAGAGCTCCTGAAGGAAGCATTAAACATGGAAAGGAACAACTAGTACCAACCATTGCAAAACACATGCCAAAATGTAAAGATCATTGATGCTAGGAAGAAACTGCATCAACTAACAAGCAAAATAACCAGCTAATATATCAGACAGGATCAAGTTCACACATATATTAACCTTAAATGTAAATGGGCTAAATGGTCCAATTAAAAGACAGACTGGCAAATTGGATAAAGAGTCAAGACCCATCAGTTTGCTGTATTCAGGAGACCCATGTCACTTGCAGAGACACAAATAGGCTCAAAATAAGGGATGGGGGAAGATCTACCAAACAAATGGAAAACAAAAAGGCAGGGGTTGTCATCCTAGTCTCTGATTAAATTTAAACCAACAAAGATCAAAAGAGACAAAGAAGGCCATTACATAACAGTAAAGGAATCAATTCAACAAGAGCAGCTAACTATCCTAAATATATATGCACCCAATACAGGAGCACCCAGATTCATAAAGCAAGTCCTTAGAGACTTACAAAGAGACTTAGACTCCCATACAATAATAATGGGAGACTAACACCCCACTGTCAACATTAGACAGATTGAGACAGAAAGTTAACAGGATATCCAGGAAGTGAACTCAACTCTGCACCAAGTGGAACTAATAGAACTCTCCACCCTCAAATCAACAGAATATACATTCTTCTCAGCACCACATCACACTTATTCCAAAATTGACCACATAGTTTGAAGTAAAGCACTCCTCAGCAAACATGTAAAAGAACAGAAATGTTAAACTGTCTCTCAGACCACAGTGCAGTCAAACTAGAACTCAGGACTAAGAAACTCAGTCAAAACCACTCAACTACATGGAAACTGAACAACCTGCTCCTGAATGACTACTGGGTACATAAAAAAATTAAGGCAAAAATAAAGATACAACATACCAGAATCTCTGGGACACATTTAAAGCAGTGTGTAGAGGGAAATTTATAGCACTAAATGCCCACAAGAGAAAGCAGAAAAGATCTAAAATTGACACCCTAACATCACAATTAAAAGAACTAGAAAACTAGAAAATCAAGAGCAAACACATTCAAAAATGCTAGCAGAAGGCAAGAAATGACTAAGATCAGAGCAGAACTGAGGGAAATAGACACACAACCCTTCAAAAAAAAAAAAAAAATCCTATGAATCCAGGAGCTGGTTTTTTTGAAAAGATTAACAAAATGGATAAACTGCTATCAAGACTACTAAAGAAGAGAGAAGAATCCAATAGATGCAATAAAAAATAATAAAGGGGATATGGCCACCAACCCCACAGAAATACAAACTACCATCAGAGAATACTATAAACACCTCTACACAAATAAACTAGAAAACCTAGAAGAAATGGGTAATTTCCTGGACACATACACTCTCCCAAGACTAAACCAGGAAGAAGTTGAATCCCTGAATAGACCAATAGCAGGCTCTGAAATGGAGACAATAATTAATAGCCTACCAACCAAAAAAAGTCCAGAAACAGAAGGATTCACAGCCAAATTCTATGAGAGGTACAAAGAGGAGCTGGTATCTTTCCTTCTGAAACTATTCCAATCAATAGAAAAAGAGGGAATCCTCCCTAGCTCATTTTATGAGGCCAACATCATCCTGATACCAAAGCCTGGCAGAGACAACAAAAAAAGGGTAATTTTAGACCAATATCCCTGATGAACATCAATGCAAAAATCCTCAATAAAATACTGGCAAACCAAATCCAGCAGCACATCAAAAAGCTTATCCACCATGATCAAGTGGGCTTCATCCCTGGGATGCAAGGCTGGTTCAACACATGCAAATCAATAAACCTAATCCAGCATATAAACAGAACCAAAGACAAAAGCCACATGATTATCAACAGATGCAGAAAAGGGCTTTGAAAAAATTCAACAGCCTTCATGCTAAAACAACTCTCAATAAATTTAGAATTGATGGAACGTATCTCAAAATAACAGCTATTTATGACAAACTCACAGCCAGTATCATACTGAATGGGCAAAAACTGGAAGCATTCTTTTTGAAAACTGGCACAAGACAGGGAAGCCCTCTCTCGCCACTCCTATTCACCATAGTATTGGAAGTTCTGGCTAGGGCAATCAGGCAAGAGAAAGAAATCAAGGGTACTCAGTTAGGAAAAGAAGAAGTCAAATTGTCCCTCTTTGCAGATGACATGATTGTATATTTAGAAGACCCCATCATCTCAGCCCAAAATCTCCTTAAGCTGATAAGCAACTTCAAGCAGAGTCTCAGGATACAAAATCAATGTGCAAAAATCACAAGCATTCTTATATACCAATAACAGACAGAGAGCCAAATCATGAATGAACTCCCAATTCACAATTGCTTCAAAGAAAATAAAATACCTAGGAATCAAACTTACAAGGGATGTGAAGGGCCTCTTCAGGGAGAACTACAAACCACTGCCCAGTGAAATAAAAGAGGACACAAACAAATCGAAGAACATACCATGCTCATAGATAGGAAGAATCAATATCGTGAAAATGGCCATACTGTCCAAGGTAATTTATAGATTCAATGCCTTCCCCATTAAGCTACCAATGACTTTCTTCTTCACAGAATTGGAAAAAAAAAAAACAGCTTTAAAGTTTATATGGAACCAAAAAAGAGCCCACATTGTCAAGACAATCCTAAGTCAAAAGAATAAAGCTGTAGGTTTCAAACTACCTGACTTCAAACTATACTACAAGGCTACAGTAACCAAAACAGCATGGTACTGGTACCAAAACAGAGATAAAGACCAATGGAACAGAACAGAGCCCTCAAAATAATACCACACATCTACAGCCATCTGATCTTTGACAAACCTGACAAAAAACAAGAAATGGGGAAAGGATTCCCTATTTAATAAATGGTGCTGGGAAAATTGGCTAGCCATAAGTAGAAAGCTGAAACTGGATCCTTTCCTTACTCCTTTATCTGAAAATTAATTTGAGATGGATTAGAGACTTAAATATTAGACCTAAAACTATAAAAACACTAGAAGAAAACCTAGGTAATATCATTCAGGACATAGGCATGGGCAAGCACTTCATGTCTAAAACATCAAGAGCAACGGCAACAAAAGACAAAATTGATAAATGAGATCTAATTAAACTAAAGAGCTTCTTCACAGCAAAAGAAACTACCATCAGAGTGAACAGGCAACCTACAAAATGGGAGAATATTTTTGCAATGTACTCATCTGACAAAGCACTAATATCCAGAACCTACAAAGAACTCAAACCAATTTACAAGAAAAAACCAACCCCATCAAAAAGTGGGCAAAGGATATGAACAGACACTTCTCAAAAGATGACATTTATGCAGCCAACAGACACATGAAAAAATGTTCATCATCACTGGCCATCAGAGAAATGTAAATCAAAACCACAATGAGATACCATCTCACACCAGTTAGAATGGCAATCATTAGAAAGTCAGGAAACAACAGGTGCTGGAGAGGATGTGGAGAAATAGGAACACTTTTACACTGTTGGTAGGACTGTAAACTAGTTCAACCATTGTGGAAGACAGTGTGGTGATTCCTCAAGGATCTAGAACTCAAAATACTATTTGACCCAGCCATCCCATTACTGGGTATATACCCAAAGGATTATAAATCATGCTGCTATAAAGACACATGCACACGTATGTTTATTGTGGCACTATTCACAATAGCAAAGACGTGAAATCAACCCAAATGTCCATCAGTGACAGACTGGATTAAGAAAATGTGGCACATCAATATCATGGAATACTATGCAACCATAAAAAAGGATGAGTTTGTGTCCTTTTTAGGGACATGGATGCAACTGGAAACCATCATTCTCAGCAAACTATTGCAAGGACAGAAAACCAAAGGACAGAACACTGCATGTTCTCACTCATAGGTGGGAATTGAACAATGAAATCACTTGGACACAGGAAGGGGAACATCACACACCGGGTCCTATTGTGGGGAGAGGGTGGGGAGGGAGGTGGGGAGGGGTGGGGAGGGAGGGGGGGGAGCAGGGAGGGGGTGGGGAGGGAGGTGGGAGATAGGGAGGTGGGGAGGGAGGTGGGGAAGGTGGGGAAGGTGGGGAGGGAGGTGGGGAGGAGGAGGGGGGAGGGGGGTGGGGAGGGGGTGGGGATGGGGAGAGGGTAATGGGTGGGGAGCAGGAGATATACCTAATGCAAATGATGAGTTAATGGGTGCAGCAAACTAACATGGCACATGTGTACATATGTAACAAACCTGCATGTTGTGCACATGTACCCTAGAACTTAAGATAAAAAAATCACACACAAAAATGTCTTCGTACTGTATGATTCCAGGTATATAAAGGAAAAAAAGCAAGTAAACTAATCAATGCTATTGATATTGGTTTCCAAGAGAGGTTTCAGAGATAGATGTATTGAGTCTTGATTTAGATGCATTAAATTTGTAAAAATTCAGAGATATTTTTCTGAATGTTATACTTCAAAAATGACGTTTATTTTTTCTTGTCTGATAAGCTTTATTTTCAATTGATTAACAATAATTATACATATTTCTGGAGTACAATGTGGTGTTTTGATACGTTTATGCTGCAGAATTAAACCAATATAATGAATGGAAAAAGGTAATTTAATATAATTTTAATCACAAGAAATATTATTGACATGAGTTTTTTTTTTTTTTTTTTTGGTCACCATGCAGGGCCCCCTGGATTGGGCCCAAACACAGCTGCCCCTCTCTGGGCTGACCACACTTATTGGTAGCAGCTCTGCATCTCTCTGGGCTGGGGTCCAAGAAACAAGTGAAAGCCCCTCATCTACAACCCTGCTAGGTCCCTCCCCCCACGCTGCCTCCAGGTTGAGGGAACAAAGCCTGAGTCACCCCCAGAGGTGTGGCCTGTAGCCCAGGAAAAGGAGCCCACACTTTCAGAGCACTGAGAGGGAGCATGGCTGCAATGGTGAGGAAATACAGAGGAGCCATGGGGCTGAACAAGGGCCTATCTACTGGCCATTATGCTTAAGCACCATCTACTAGATCACAGCCCAAACTTCAACATCAAAAATATTCTAATATACCCTCCCTGTGAAACCAAGGCCAAGAACTCAGCTATGAATAAAGACCCTGCACAAAGCCTCAGCCCTCTGAAAACATCTAGAAGTCAACTGACTGTACTCAAGTTACACCATGGTGAAGGGGACATGAGCCCACACAGATGAGAAGGAACTAGTGCAAGAACTCTGGCAACTCAAAAAGCCAGAACATTTTTCTCCAAACAACTGCCCTAGTCCCCAACTAGGGCTCTTAAGTAGTCTAAAATGGTTGAAAATGACAAATATGATTCAGAATATAAATAGGAATGAAGATGATCAATATTCGGGAGAGTTGAGACCCAATCCAAAGAATCTAAGAATTACAATAAAATAGAGGAGTGATAGATGAAATGGTTATTATAGGAAAGAAACAAACTGATCTGTGAGAGCTGAGAAACACAAGAATTTCTTAATACAGTCACAAATATTAACAGATTAAACTAAGCTGAAGAAAATCTCAGACTTTGAAGATGTACTTCCAAACTCAGAAAAAATAAAAATTAAAGAGTGAAGGAAAATATCTGAGAAATATGGAATTATGTAAAGAGACCAGATCTATGATTTATATGGTATCTCTGGAAGAGGGGGAGAAGACAAGCAATTTAGGAGACATATTTCAGGAAATTGCCCATGAAGATTTCCCCCACATTGTTAGAGAGGCCAATATTCAAATTGAGAGCACTGAGTGAGAACACATTTGGTCTCCCCTGTGAGCCCTTTGGTCCCCTGCTCATCACCAGGAAGGGCCCCTGGTGTAGGCCCATGACATAGCTGGAACACTCTGGGTCAGTCACACCTATTGGTAGCAGCTCTGCATTTCTCATATTCATGTGGGGTAAAGTGTGGTTGGTTGGAGGAAAGAAGATACTCTGGCTTTTTGAGTTGGCTGAGTTCTTGCACTGGTTTGTTCTCATCTGTGTGGGCTCATATCCCTTTAACTGTGGTGTCATTTCAGCATATTTCAGTACTTTTTTTTTGCAAGACACAACACAAGTCGTCCATCACTAAGATACATAGTCATCAGATTCTCAAAGATGGAAAACAAGAAAAATGTTAAAGGCAGCTAGAGAAAAGGGGCAGGTCACCTACCAAGGAAACCCCATCAGGCTAACAGCAGATCCTTCAGCAGAAACCCTACAAACCAGAAGAGGTTGGGGGCCTATGTTCAGCATTCCTAAAGAATTTTCAACCAAGTATTTTATATCCAGCCAAACTAAGCTTCATAAGCAAAGGAAAGATAAGTTTCTTTTCAGACAAGCAAACGCTAAGGGAGTTCATTACAACCAGACCTGCCTTACAAGAGGTCCTGAAAGGAGTGCTAAATGTGAAAAGAAAAGACCATTACCAGGCACTACCAAAAGACACTTAAATACATAGACCATTGACACTATAAAGCAACCACACAAACAAGCCTGCGAAAAACCACCTAGGAACAGGATGACAGGATCAAATCTACACGTATCAATGTTAATCTTGAATGTAAACAAACTAAATGCTCATTTAAAGGGCACAGAGTGGGAAGCTGGATAAAGAAGATTCAAAGATATGCTGTCATCAAAAGACCCATTTAATGTGCAATGACACCCAATAGGCTCAAAGTAAAGGGATGGAAAAAAAATCTACCAAGCAAATGGAAACAAAAAAGCAGGGGTTTCAATTCTAATTTCGGGCAAAACAGACTTCAAAACAACTAAGGTCACAAAAGACAAAGATGACCATAATATAATGGTACAGGTTTCCATTCCACAAGATCTAACTATCCTAGATATCTATGCATACAACACAGAAGCACCCAGGTTCATGAAGCCAGTTATGCAGAGACCTACAAAAGATACTTAGACTCCAACACAATAAGAATGAGAGATTTCAGCATCCCACTGACAGTTTTGAGGCAAAATAACAAAGATACTTGAGACCTAACCTCAACACTTGGCCAAATGGACCTAACAGATATCTTCGCAACTCTGAACCCCAAAACAGACATTCTTGTCACCTGTATGTGGCGTATACTCCAAAACTGACCACACAATCTCACACAAAACCACCCTCAGCAACTGAATTATAGCAACCATACTCTTGGATCACAGTGCAATAAAAAGAGATCAATACTAAGAAAATCACTCAAAACAAAGTTATATGAAAATTAAACAATATGCTAATGGTGACCTTTGTAGACAAAAAATTAAGGCAGAGATCAATAAATTATTTGAAACTAATGAGAACAAAGATAAAATATAACCAGAATCTCTAGGATGTAGCTAAAGCAGTGTTAAGGAGTTTGCAGCACTAACTATCCACATGAAAAAGTCAAAGACCTAAAATTAACAACTTAACATCACACTTAGAAGTAGAGAAACAAGAGTAAAACCAACTCCAAAACTAGCAAAGTAATCAAAATCAGAGCTTCATGGGAGCAAACTGAGATGGAAAAACCATACGAAAAAGAAAAAATCCAGTAGTATTTGAAAAAAATAAAGACTAAAAATAGACCACTAGATAGACTAAGAAAAAAGAAGCTACAAATAAGTACAATCAGGATTGACAAAGGGTTTGTTACCACCAACCCCACAGAAAAACAAAGAAAACCCTCAGAGACTACTATCAACAGCTTTATGCACACAAACTAGAAAATCTAGAAGTCAATTTCTGGACACATACAACCTCCCAAGATTGAATCAGGATGAAGCTGAATCCTTGAACAAATAAAAAGTTCTGAAATTAAATTAGTAATAGAAGAAAGCCTACCAACAACAAATAGCCCAGGACCACACAGATTCATAGCTAAATCCTACAAGATGGAGAGAAAGAGCTCATGTCATTCCTACTGAAAGAATTCCAAAGAATTGAGGAGGAGAGACCCCCTCCCTAACTTATTCTATAAGGCCAGCAGCATCCTGATACCAAAGCCTGGCACACACACACACACACACACACACACACACACACAAAGGAAAACTTCAGGCCAATATCCTTGATTAACATAGATGCAAAAATCTTCAAAATACAAACAGTCTAACAGCACATCAAAAAGCTTATACAACATGATCAAAGTAGGCTTCATCCCTGGGATGCAAGGTTGGTTCAACATCACATCACATTGACAGGGGGAAAAACAAAAACCACATGATTATCTCAATGCATTCAGAAAAGGCTTTTGATAAATTTCAACTCCCATTTGTGTTAAAAACTCTCAATTAAACTAGATATTGAAGAAATATACCTCAAAATAACAAGAGCCTTCTATGAAAACTCCAGTGAACATCATACTGGAATGGGCAAAAGCTGGAAGCATTTCCTTAAAAACCAGCACAGACAAGGATGCCCTCTCTCACCACTCCTACTCAAGCAATCAGGCAAGAGAAGGAAATAAAAGGCATCCAAATAGGAAGAAAAACCCAAACTATCCCTGTTTGCAGACAACATGATACTGTAGCTAGCAAACTCCATGGTCTCTGTCCCAAAGCTCTTTGATCTGATAACTTCAGCAAAGTTTCAGGATAGAAAAATCAAGGTACAAAACTCAGTAGCCTTCCTATGCACCAATAGCATTCATGCTGAGAGCCAAATAAAAAAATGTAGTCTCCTTGATAATAGCCACAAAAATAAGATATCTAGGAATACAGCTAACCAGAGAGGTGAAAGATCTCTACAATGAAAATTACAAAATACTGCTCAAAGAAATGAGATGAAATATCAAATGGAAAAACATTACATGCTCATGAATAGGAAGAATCAATATCATGAAAATAGTCATCATGCCCAAGGCAATTTATAGATGCAATGCTATTCATTTAACACTACCTATGGAATTCTTAACAGAATTAGAAAAAGGGGTTTTAAAATTCACATGATACCAAAACAGAGCCCAAATAGCCAAAGTGATCCTAAGCAAAAAGAACAAAGCTGGAAGCATCACACTACCCAACTTTAAATCATACAACTAGGGCTACAGCTACCAAAACAGCATGGTAGTGGTACAAAGACCCAATGGGACAAAGTAGAGAGCCCAGAAATAATGACACATCTAAAACCATCTGACATTCAACAAGGTGAACAAAAACAAGCAATAGGGAAAGAACTCCCTGTTGAGTAAATGTTGCTAAAATAACTGTGTAGCCATAATGCAAAAGATTGAAACTGGAACTCTTCCTTATCAATCTTGTTGATTTTTGTATATGGTATAAAACACTTATGTGTAAAATCTAAAACCATAAAACATCTGGAAGGTAACCTAAGAAATATCATTCTAGACATACGACCCGGAAAAGATTTTATGGTGAAGATGCCAATAGCAAGGTGAAGCAAGGTCAACAAAAGCAAAAACTGACAAATGAGATCTAATTAAACTAAAGAGCTTTTGCACAGTGGGCAAAGCATATTAACAAACACTTTTCCAAAAAAGACTTACATGCAGCCAACAAGGATATGAAAAATGCTCAATATCACTAATCATTAGAGAAGTCCAAACAAAAACCACAATGAGATACCATCTCACACCTGTCAGTGCGGCTACTAAAAAGTCAAAAAAACAGATGTTGGTTAGGTTTCAGAGAGTAGGGAATGCTTATATACTCCTGTTGGGAATGTAAATTATTTCAGCCATTGTGAAAGTAGTTTGAATTTCTGAAAGAACTTAAAATAGTTACCTTTTGACCCAAAGGAATATAGATCATTCTACCATAAAGTCACACACACACACACACGTTCATCACAGCATTGTTCACAATAGCAAAGACATGGAATCAACCTAAATGCCCATTAAATAGTAGACTGGATAAAGAAAATCCTGTACATATGTCATGGAATACTATGCAGCCAGAAAAAACAATATCGTGTTCTTTGTGGCAATGTTGATGGGGCTAGAGGCCATTATCCTAAATAAACTAATACAGAAATGGAAAACCAAAAACCACATATTTTCACTTATGAGTGGGAGCTAAACATAGAGTACCTATGGACACAAAGAATAGCAGACCCCCCAGGCCTAGTGAGAGTGAAGCCAGGAGTAGAGTGAGGACTGAAAAAGTACCTATCAGGAACTATGCTTATTACTTGGGTGGTGAAATAATCAGTGATATGCAAAAAAAAAAAAAAAAAAAAAAAAAAAAAACTCTTAAAAAAAGAATGTCTCAAAGGCAAATGCTGTTAGAATAAAACTACCAATCCTGAATTGTAAACTCAGCTATACTATCATTCAAAAGGGTAGTCAAACAGGAGAAATAGGTTTAGATCTATTGTATAACATGATGATTGCAGTTTATATCTATATATTATGTATTTTCAAATGGCTTGGGTATAGGTTTTAAATATTCCCACCACTCAAAAATTACAGGATGTGAAGTAATTGATATGTTGATTAGCTTGTCTTTTCAAAATGTACACATATGTATATATAAAAAAACAATGTGTTATACACCATACATATATGCAATGTTTGTCAATTAAAATATAAGTTTAAAAATTTGAAACAAAATGATAAGAAATTTAAAAGATCAAATTGACAAAAGATATTTTCCAGCCTGTTTTGAAACATGAGTGTTTACCACTCAGTGAATGGACTATTATGTTTAAAGCATAAACACAGAAGAATCGAGATGTTGGGAGAAAAACCAGCAATGAAGATTTAGAAGCTGGAAAAGTCAAAGGAAACCGTTTCTGACATAAAAGTCTCACTTGGACTCGGGAAGGGGAACATCACACACCGGGGCCTATCATGGGGAGGGGGGAGGGGGGAGGGATTGCATTGGGAGTTATACCTGATGTAAATGACGAGTTGATGGCTGCAGCACACCAACATGGCACAAGTATACAAATGTAACAAACCTGCACGTTATGCACATGTACCCTACAACTCAAAGTAGAATAAAAAAAAAAAAAAAAAAATCTCAAAGTAGAACACTGAGCTGGTGACGAAGAAGTTCAGAAGCAAGTTGGTTCCTATTGGAAGAACTCATCAGGGCTAAATACTACAGGTAACGCTGAGATGGGAGGCTTGGCTGAAAGTTTGTACACAAACCGCTACACACCCACTTCAGTTAGATGACCCTTCCTCCCTGACCTGACAACGCTAGCTGGGGAGGTGTTGTGCCCGAGGGGCTCTGGGATTGGAAAACAGACGTCGTGTGGGTTAAGTGGCAAGACTGCGCCCCGCATTGTGAAGCACACCAGCTCGTTCCCCAGCGTGGGTCTCAGAGTGCTGGCAGCCCCCAGAAGGATTTGCAGAGGAAGCAGACCACACACAAGAAAACACCTAGCAATACCGACATTTGAGGTTTCCAAAATAAATCATTTTCATCATAGTTTAGTGAATCCCACTTGTTATCAAGACTTGTCCTTATCCAGAGACTTTAACATTAGGAGAAAGACAGGGATTATACGCCACTTGAGGAAAACTTCTAAAATAAAAGGCAGAAATCATACAATCAGTGAAAATAAGAGGAAATACAGTATGCAGCAAGTAGAGAAACTCTTTCTATAAAAGATAACTGACTAATCTGCTGAGAGACATAAGAACATAACAGACATTAAACTAGAACAGGGTGTTTTGGGAGTTCTTGAATGTTTAAGATTATGACAGTGTAGACCATAAAGTAGGATAAGACAGAGATGCAAAAGAAGGTAGAAAGAGAGATCCAGTTTGAGAGTCAGGAGGCAAATCAAGTAATAGAAATTCCAGAGGAAAAGAATGTTTTAAATGGAAGGAAAACACATATTCCAGTCATGTTTCAAAACAAAAATTCTGGAACTGAAAGACATCAAGACTAAAATGTTCATCAATTGTCCAACACAATTGTTAAAAAGAGCCCTTATGAAGACATACTATGAACATTTAACACAACTGCCAGAGCCTAAGGCCTCCAAGGGGTGAAAAATTAGTTCACACACAACACATCTAAAATTAAGAGCACAGAACTCCCAGTAGAAATACCGAAACATTAGAAGACAATGGAGGGACATCCTCATATTCATGGGGGAAAGCTTTTCTCAACCCACACATTGACACCTCGTCCAAGTCTACTGTCAAGTGGGAGGATAAAAGAAAATTTTCAAACATACAAGGCCTCAAAAAAAATTCCTCCCACCTATTTTGTTTATAAACCTGTTGAAAGATATGCTCCACAATGGGGAAGTTCTAAAGTAGAAGACGTGGTACAGACAGTCAAGAATCCAGAGGGTCCTGGCGAAGAGGCAGCATCCCAGGAGGACCTCGTGCAGCCCTGGGGAGCAAACAGTCTGGATGGAAGCAGCAGAGCAGGGGTGGTAGAAGGAAGGGCCTGCGAGAATTCTTGAAGCAGTCACAATTTTAACAGGATATTTATCAGAATTTTATATATATATATATAGAGAGAGAGAGAGATTAGTCAGTTTTCTTTCATATATAACATATACATATATACACACACACACACACATATATACACACACAGATATATGTATCTCCTAGCTACTGGGGAGGCTGAGGTGGGAGGACTGCTTGAGACCAGGAGCTCAACCTTTCTTGACCCAGCTTGTCAAAGATGACCAACCCTCAAAACTCCTGTCCTGTCCCCACTCCAAAGTGATCCTAACTCTGACTGACATGGTATTCTGAGTGTCGGTCTTCCATCTATGCTCTTTAGACCTATCTGCCTCTCAGAGCATGCTCAGAGCAGACTGCACACCACACAGCCTGCTTGTGCCCCTCAGTCCTCTTGTGCCCCAGCTTGCCTTCCTCTGCACTTGCTCTTCTGCACGTCACTGATGGCAGCTAGTTTGGGGACCTTGTTCACCAAGTCAGGTTTTGTGAGGTGAAGTTTTATTCATAACCCTCTATGCTCTTCGTTAACGGCTGGGACTCTGGAAATAAGCTCATTCTGATGGAAAGGCTGATAAGGAATCTGTTTTCTGTTTTTTTAAAAATTCTTTTAATCTTCCCATTTTAGTGTCTTTTGTCTTGAATAATCTGGGATATAGCCATGTTTGAAATACACATCTTTGTAACCAGGTCACAAGAATGATTTTGCATGGATTGTTTGGTGGCCTCAGACACAGGGTTCAGAAGCATCTTTCAATGTCATTTATCTTTTTATCTGATCTTGAAATGCTTGTGTATTTGTTCGTGCATGTTTATGTCCAGGCTCACTAATATGGGTTCTTCTCACTACAAAAAATCAGGGTCCCCTTCCTAAAATTCCAGCTAGATACTAAAGGGTTTTAAACCAAAAACAAAAGTCTAAGGCTCCTCTAACCATCTGAATAGGGCCCTCCTCTCAGCAAGGGCATTCCAAAGTTAATCTGAAAAACTAGTTCAGGCCATGATGGGAAGGAAGAGCTTGACGTGCCTCACGATACCCTCCCCTCCCTTGTGGAATTACTGATAGATTCTTTAAGTCTGATAAACATTTCAATCTATTCTCTCTGAAGCCTGCTTGCTGGAGGCCTCATCTGCAAGATAAAGCCTTGGTCTCCACAACAAACTTTACCATAACCAGACATTTCTACTGATAACTCTTTCAGCTAATTGCCAATCAGAAAATCTTTGACTCTGCCTCTGACTTAGAAACACCCACTTCCAATTTTTCTGTGTTTCCACGTCAAACCACTGTATACCCTCTACGTACTGACTGATGTCTCATGTCTCCCTAAAATATGTTACACCAAGTTGTGGCCCAGCCACCTCGGGCCCATGTTCTCAGCATCTCCTGAGGGCAGTTCCATGGGCCATTGGTCACTCATATTTGACTCAGAATAAATCTCTTAAAATATTTTACAGGGTTTGACTCTTTTCACAGGTTAAAGTATACAATTCTACTTATATAATTTTCAATGAATAGTAAAAATTAAACTGTAGTATTTAGGAATATTTATCCAGTAATGCAAGAAAAAGTCCAGGGAATAATTACTATGAAATTCTTTTGGCAAAATAACTGATCAATATTCTTTGCTGTCAAGGCCCAACAAAAAAGTTAGAAACTTAACTGAAATGTTGTGACTGAGAATTTCTCAGTCAAGTTTTATTAAGCCAACATTAGAGTATGCCTAGAAAGATAAGGAGCCACACACACACCTGTGGCCGTTTTTCCAAAGAGGTTTCTAGAACATTCAGCATTTATCCATTTTCTCAGGGCAGGGGAAGGCACATAGGAAGACGGGCAGGTTGGTGGTAAGGTCAGTGGTTGCATTTCTGTGAGACTTCAGTTAGTGCCCAGTCAATGTACATTTGACACAAGATAAGGTGAATGTTTGAAGAGAAAGAAGGAGCCAAGGAAGAGTCAACTCTGTAGAAGTCCCTGGGTAGGTGGAGGAATGATTTGTCTCATCTGGTCTTTGTTCTGCTCCTGGAAAGCAGCTTGGCATCAACATTATCAGTGTGGAATTGAGCAGACTTTAATTTTAGGAGTTAGACATAGATCACAGACCTAAAGTTACAGTAGGCATGTTTTTACAGGAGGCCAAGAAACAATGTACTTCTGAGTGATCTGTGGGGGCATAGTTCCTCACAGATGCCCAAGACTCTTACCTTTCCCCGGGATCTGGCTGATGGATAATGCTATTTAATAGTCACAGCTCTGTATTGGGAGAAGGGTGTTTTAGTGAGAGCCTCAAAGCTTTAACCTTTACTTTTGCATAAAATTTTAGGGGTCTTGAGAGTTGAAATTTCCTTTACAAATTGCAGGAGACTGGGCAAAAATAAAAACTAAATTCAGTGTGGGATCCTGAATGAGATCTTGGAAAAAGGAATTGTCATGAGTAGAAAAACTGGTGAAATGTAAATTTGCTCATTCTGATCATTGTTTTATGGCTATTGAAATGTCAAGATTAGGCCAGGCATGATGGCTCACACCTGCAGTCCCAGCACTTTGGGAGGCCGAGGTGGGTGGATCATCACCTGAGTTAGGAGTTCAAGGCCAGCCTGGCCAATATGGTGAAACCCCGTCTCTAAAAATACACACAAAAAAAATTAGCCAGGTGTGGTGTGTGCCTGTAATCCCAGCTACTTGGGAGGCTATGGCAGGAGAATCACTTGAACCTGAGAGACAGAGGTTGCAGTGAGCTGAGATCGTGCCATTGCACTGCAGCCTGGGCAGCAGGGGCAAAACTGTCTCAAAAGAAATGTCAGCATTAAGAGAAGTTGAGTGAGGGCTGCATTGGAAACTCATGTTAATTTTGCCACATCTTTGCTTGTCTAAAGTAGTTCAAATGAAAGAGACATTTAGAATAATGCCTGTCTTTGCCCTGGGGCATGTGTGGTGATCAAAGCACAAGAGGGCTCTGGATGCTGGTTATGTTCTGTTTCCTGATGGGGTGTGGGGATTATTTCATGAATGGTTTCACAACTCTTTGGAAATGACTAAGAATGAGTTTTACATTGGCATTTCTAGGGTTATATATTTCATAAGAGATCAACACTGATTTATAATGTGATTTTCTTAGAAGCCCTGCTGTTGCCTGTGTCAAGTGCCGATTCAATTTACTCCCTAAAATTACAAAGTAGCTGAAATTAAATATCCCCAAGCAAAGACTTCTTTCCCTTATGTTGTAAGGCCTTTCAATCACTTTTCCCTTTGTTTTACCAAATCAAATGAAGGATGTTAACTACAATATTTAAAGCTATTAACTTCTAGTATATCTATAATTACAGAAATATACATGGAGAAAAAACTTTTTGGCAAATTATTTGGCAATAAATGATCCTAGATTCAAGGTTTTTATACAATTCATTTTTTCCAATTTATTCTGGACATTGCAGAGTAAAAATGAGGCACAGCATGTAAAGCACCAAGACACGAAATAGCTGCTACAATGCAGAAAATGTCTAACAGCAAATAGAAAAATGCCATCATCAGTCCATCCGAGGTGCCTATAATACATTCTTCATTTTTGTTTTGTATTTTTTATTCTCCTAATGGCACAGGCGGTTTTAAAGAATCCAGAACGCATGGGGTTTCAGGAGGATGTCATGTTACTAACCGGCCACCAGGTGGCAGGAGGATGAGGCCACATTGTGCCATAGTCGCACCTGCAGGATGCCTAATAGACTCTACAGATAATCACTTGGGACTGTGTCTTCATGTCTAGATTTCTCCTTCCTGTGGGAGAGATCAAGCCAAGGGAAAGCGAGGAGATATCTAACTAACTTAGATGCAATCGCAAATGTCTGAGTGCAGCGCCTGAGGTAGAGTCTATTCAACGGATCCAGAGACACTCCTGATGAGAGCTTTGCCCAGAGAACCCACAGAAGACGGCCTGGCTGGATCACTAAGGCACAGCCGCCATCGCCTGAAGGAGCAACAGTTACAGGCTTAGAAAACGTCCGCTCTAAGAAGCCTCTCATTCTTCGACTATGATCCACTCTAAGCAAGATAGTGAACTATGGCAGAACAGAGAGGTTAGGTAACAAGCTCAGGGCACACAGCCCGGAGATAAACAGGCCAATATTCAGACTCCAATGGGTTCAGCTCCAAGCATATGGCCTTATCACCCTCAAATTGCCTTTGAAATTGGGAGATGGGTGGAAATATTAAAAAACAAATAAATATTCATGGGGAAAAAACCTTATAAAAAGCTATTCAACACCTGAACAATCTGTAACTGGACATATATGCCCGTATCACACAGTATTTTAGTGAAATCTGTGAGCACCAAGAGATGATGCACAAACTACAACTAGTACACTCAGAGCAGGGACATTTTTCCACACTAAACGGGAAGCCATCACCAGAGAAGCCACCATAAAGCCAAGATTATAGAGAGAATGTTTTGGGAGTATGGTGGACTTTAACTTCTAAACAAATAATTTGCACTTTGAAGTGAAGTGACAGAATGTCACCTTATAATACAAAATCATGCCACGTTATACAAGGAACTCCACACCGTGAGGAATTCTCGCTACAACTTTTATTGAAGTCAACAGCTACTGAACATCTATTACATGCTGCAAATTATATGCATTGGAAAAGCATAAATATGACACTTTGTTCACAAAGGAGTAAGTTTGTAGTAGTAACGACAGCAGTTGATGTTATTTTGTCCTTGTTTTTCACATAATTCTAGTTAACATATTGAGTCTACTATTTTCTGGGCACCATGCTGGACACACATGAATTATCTAACAATTTGTGCTAAATTCATAAATTCAGTGCAAAGGAGGGAGTCCTAAAGGTTGTCCTACAATCCAGATAGCTCTACTAGCTCGTTATAACTACTTACCTGTCCTCCAAGATGATTCTCTTCTCCTCTCACTTTTGACAGGACCACCCTGATCTTTACTCAGCTCTCATTGATTCTAACTGCACTGAGAAGATATAAACCATGTGAAGGGAGCCAAGTTGTAACACATGTGCTCTGCCTGACCTCCTGTTGTTGTCAGTGACTTGGCCATGGCTCTACAAAAGGTCAGTCTCTCCATTTCTATGCTTTCGGCCACTCTCGAAGGCCATCTTTCTGGAAGTTTCCTCCATTTCTCATATCAATTTTCTTTTTGTACTGAATTATTCCTTTGAACTTTATACTCAGTATCACAATGACAGCAACATTAACACATTGGTATCACATGTTCTTCTCGTTATAAATCCACTTCCTTTACAAAAAAATCTAAAACTTTATACTCACCTTATCTACTTCCTCTCCCTTTATTTTATCCTGAATCATCTCTAAGCATATCTCCAAATTGTCCAAGTTACAAATAACCTTCGTGTTGCTAAATACCATTACGAAATCTCATTTCAACCATAAACTGTACTTGTTGCAGTTACTGATACTGTCTTTTAAACACTTTGTCTTAGATTTTATTTCTTACCTCATAAAAACCCTCTTTTCTAATTTTTCAATGTGACACCAGCTGCGTCAGATCTGTCTCAAGCTTTAAGAAAATTCTCAAAAAACCTATGTTTTTAAACAGTTTGTACTCTGAGGATTATTAAATGTATACCTATGTTCAGAACTCTGATATGAACTGCAATTGACTTTACATATAGCTTCCATATCTTTATGTATTTATTTTGAGACAAGGTCTCACTCTGCCACTCAGGCTGGAGCACAGTGGTGCCATCACTGTTCACTGTAGCCTCAACTTCTCAGCCTCCAGTGATCCTCCCACCTCAGCCTCCCAAGTAGCTGGGATTACAGGTGGGTGCCACCACACCCAACTAATACTTGTATTTTTGGTAAAGATGGGTTTTTGCTAATGTTGGCAGGCTGGTCTTGAAACTCCTGAGCTCAAGCAGTTCACCCTCCTTGGCCGCCTACAGTGCTGGGATTACAGGTGTGTCAGTGCGGCCAGCCTATCTTAAATACCTCAGATATTTCCAAAGTATCTTGACAAGTGAATTCTTGACTTCTGCTACAGGCCACTGTAGTTTTCCCAAATCTCAAAAATTGCATTTTTTTATTCACTTGGGCCCAAACCAGTAAGTTATCCTTCACCCTACATCTGTTGCTGACATACACCAAATCCATGAGCTAAATCTTTTTGGTGTCCACCCTACCCAAGCCATCCTTGTTTCTCATCTTTGAAACCTCCTGAATTGTCTTCTGTTTCCCTTTGTTGTATTTTCCTGCACCACAGGCACAGTGATGCTTTTAGACACGTGTCTTATCACGTAACACCCACATGAAAAACGCCAAGGACTTCCCTCCCCACTCAGCCAAATTCAAAGTGCCTTAAGGGTTCTTGTTGAATCACACACAACTTGGAAAGTGAAGTTTCTGGCCACGGATATTAATAAACCTGGTGTCCTGTTAATACTCTCAAGGAAAGTGGCAGCCGTGTTCTTTGATGCGAAGTACTAGAGTCTATTCCCTGTGCGTAGCTGTGTCAGGTTGAGCCTCCACCCATTCATACTCAGTCTGTGCAATTCACCAGCAATTTTTGTGGCCTAGTATTTGACAGCTGCTGTCTGTACTCGAGAGTCAGAGATCCAAAGATAATATTAGAGCTTACGGTTACTTGGGGTCAATACTATAAGAAACACGACTAAAGTGTGTGCTTTATCTTCTTTGCCACTTGTGTATTGACATTCTTTTACTCTATTGCTACAAAACTAATCACAGAATTTGACTGTAAACATTTGATAGCTTTTGTAGATTCTTTCATTTTGTGTTGTTTAAACATGAACAATATTGTGAAACAGATCTAGTTCAGAGTGAAAGTTTGCTGTGAACTCTAATATCTGGGGTTTTTCTTCCCTAGAGAAAATAAACAATTATTTAACTGAATAAACCATTCTTGATACTTCACACTGAAAGGTCTCTGCATAACAGAACATCTTTCCCTTGCTCCCCTGAGGAGCAAGAATCCAGACAGGGTGAATTATCCTAACTGCCAGTAGTAAGGAGACATTGACAGCTGACCAAATCTCCAGGGAAACAGGGCACACGGAGGAAGGTCTTCGGAGCCTTACCCTCTTGGCAGTGACTAAGCATCACTTGTGGTGACTTTCTGAGCAGATGAGGAACGTGCAAGCACCTTTTTAATGCCCCTGTGACGTCCTTGTTTGAGGCTGTAGGTGAGAGGGTTGAGCACGGGTGTGACAGTGGAACAGAGGCTGACAATACCTTGTCCTGCTGGGGGGCGTGGAACGACCGGGGCAGCACGTATGTGTAGAAGACAGCTCCATAGAAGATGCTAACCACAGTCAAGTAAGTGGGAGGAACAGGTGTGAAGGCCTGTCTGACCTTCAGCAGAGCACATGCAGTGGACAGTTAACAAGACGAGGAAGTAGGAGGTGGAGACGATCGAGATGGGGATGAGCAACATGAGGACACAGCAGCTGCACATCCGAGTTTCATACAAGGACGTGTCCACACAGGCCAGTTTGAGAACCGCCGGGATCTCACAGAATAAATGGTCGATTCTGCAGGAGCCACAGTCAGGGACAGTCATGGTGATGGGTGTGAGCAGAAAGCCAGCGAGGGAGCCACCAAACAGGGCATGAGCAGCCAGCAAGAGACGCATCTTGTGGTCCATCAGGACTGGGTATCTCAGAGGGTTACAGACAGCCACGCAGCAGTCATAGGCCATGAGGCCCAGTAGGAAGAACTCAGACCAATCATGGTCACGTAGCGGAAGATCTGGATGCCACAGGCCACAAAGGAAATGGTTCTCTAGGAACCACGTCCACCAGGAGCTCTGGGGCAGTGGTGCTGATGAAAAGGGTGTCCATGAGGGGCAGCTGGCCGAGCAGAAAGCACATGGGGTGTGGAGGCGACAGTCCACCCGAACCAAGAATATCATGACCAAATTTGCAGTTACAGCCGCTGCGAAAACAGCCAAGATCAGTGTGAATACGATCCCCGTAGCCTCACCCTTCACCAGAAGCCCCAGGAGGGTGAAGTCAGGATGACATGTTCGTCATTGATGTGGCCCCACGAGCGTCCCAGGGCAGCGGGAAGACAAGGCCCAGGGAGGAGGCAAGAACACGTTCAAGATGGGAAAGGTCTGCAGTGGAGGTGACACTTCTGAGGGTACCGTCAGGATGAAGCTCCCAGGGTAGAGGCTAGAAAAGAACAAGCAGACCGACATGAGCATCATAAAGCGGAAACCGTGGCTGCATTTCCCCGTCAGAACTGCTGCTTCTCTGTTGTGTCTGTTCATGCTGCTGGAGGTTACGGTAACCGCATGATACAATTGCTGTGTCCTACACCAAGAACGGGGTTTTAACCATGTCTGTTCTGTCCATGCTGCATTTCTCGTATCCAGAACGTTATCTAGCCCTTAGTAGGGTTAAGTAAATGCTAGTTGGAAAAGCAGGATGCTTGCTTCATTGATTGGCAAATGGATAAAGGGGAGTGAAGTAAATCACTGAGGAAACGAAGGGTTAGGATAACTTCTGGGGCTTCGTGAATAAAATGTTCCCTATGTTTTATTATTTGTATAAGTTTAAGGACGAGTGCAGTGTCATGACATGGATATGTTGCATAGTGGAGTCTTGTCCTTCAGTGTAACTGTAATTCAAATAGCGTAGGTTGTGCTCATATTCATTTCTCACCCTTCGGTCCCCTTCACCCCCTACACTCTTCCAAGTCTTCGATGCCTATTATGCCACCGTGTGTCTAAAAGTTGGGACTCCTCCGTGTTCTTTGTGCTGTTTTGCTAACCTTTTTGCAGATCTTTCTTCAGATAAGTTAGAGGGTGAAGAAAACTATTTGCAAAAACTCCAGAATTAAATTTTTAAAAAGCGGTTTATGACACTAAGCTCACTCCTTGCTTTGCTCTCCATTGCTCCTGTAGGTTTGGGAAATGGGCAGGGAAATTACAAGGAAAGTGTTGGCAGGTTGAAGCTTTGTCACCAGGAGACACAGGAGCAGGGTTCACCAAGCTACCTGTCTGCCAGCGTTTACCGGAACTGAGGTCAGAGCTAAACTCAGGCTTAGAAAGCTATGGAGATGTATGGGAATGTGACAGCAACAGGCCAGTTTAAGGAGGGATTTTATCTTTAAGTTGTATCAGGTGGAAGATTCAAATGTTAGACAAGAACCACAAATGTAGTAAAAATTACCACACCCTGCCCACTAGCCCCCCTCCCCGCACGTCAGGCCTCAGTGGCTTGAGTCAAACATTTATCAAAGGGGGAGCCTAGGGGCACGCTGCAAGGCTTTTCCCCCCTTTCACATGTTGCTGGACACCTTGGCTCTGCTATCTAGTGTTGCCAGATTTAGCAAATAAAGATACAGGATGCTCAGCTATGTTTGACTCTCAGATAATCAAAAAATCTGTTTAAGTTCATAATGTACTTACAACCAGAAAAAAGGGTTCACCATTTATCTGAAATTCAGATTTATCTGGTTGTCCTTTACCATGCAGAAGTCATACCTGGTTTCACAAAGGTACCAGAATTGTAATGACCTTGAAAAGTGACCAGTAGAATCAGTACAAATTAATAGAGTCTAAAAAACGTTTATATACTAACATCAAAATTAAAGTGGCTTACTCCCAATTTCCCTGTGATCAATACATTCAGATTACTGTGAAAGGGGCTAAGGACTGGCCTGTCAGGCCTCCCAGAAATACTCTGGTCAAAACTCTATGTCAGTGAGTCTTAGCTTCCTGATCTTTTAAATTCTATTCCATTTCCCAAGGATAACTGAACACAAATATTGTCTAAAAATATATTCTGCTAATTCAAAGTCCAAAAATATAAAACATAACTCCAAAAACTTCCTAGAATTAACCCACACTAAGAAGAGAGCACATCTGTCATATTAAACAAATTCAAACATTTTATCCAAAATGTATAAAACACTAAAAACAGGCCGGTGTGGTGGTTCATGCCTGTGACCCCAGCACTTAGGGAGGCCGAGGATTACTTGAAGCCAGGAGTTTGAGATGAGCCTGGCCTGGGCAACACAGCAGAGCTCGTCTTTATAAAAACATGAACTAGCCAGGCGTGGTGGTGGCACGTCTGTCGTCCCAGCAACTCAGGAGGCTGAGCTGGGAGAACTGCTTGAGGCTAGGAGTTTGAGGTTACAGAGAGCTAGGATTGTGCCACTGCACTCCAGCCTGGGTGACAGAGAACACCCTGTCTCTAAAAATAAGTAAAACATTTATAACAATTAAACATCTAGAGCATTTCTCGTGTCCATAGCTCGTAGGAGCCTGGCTTAATCCATCGTGACATTTTAATCTGGTTGTTCCACGAACTTTCCCACGCTCTCCCTGCTGTCTCGTGAATCCCCCCGTCTAGTCTCAGCACAACCATCAGAGTCACAGTGGGGCCCGCATCACGCCACCAGAGTCACAGTGGGGCCCGCATCACACCACCAGTCACAGTGGGGCCCGCATCACGCCACCAGTGTCACAGTGGGACCCGCATCACGCCACCAGAGTCACAGTGGGGCCCGCATCACGCCACCAGAGTCACAGTGGGGCCCGCATCACGCCACCAGAGTCACAGTGGGGCCCGCATCACGCCACCAGAGTCACAGTAGGGCCCGCATCACGCCACCAGTGTCACAGTGGGGCCCGCATCACGCCACCAGTCACAGTGGGACCCGCATCACGCCACCAGAGTCACGGTGGGGCCCGCATCACGCCACCAGAGTCACGGTGGGGCCCGCATCACGCCACCAGAGTCACGGTGGGGCCCGCATCACGCCACCAGAGTCACAGTGGGGCCCGCATCACGCCACCAGAGTCACAGTGGGGCCCGCATCACACCACGCCACTTTCCGCTTGAAACCCTGCCGTTGTGCTTCACACATCATGCGTTAAGGCCCGTCACGTTCTGAGCGTTTCATCCTCTGAAATCATCTCCTGCCGACTCCGGCCTGTTTGTCCCCGGGCTGCAGCGACAGTCGCTTCCTTGTCCTCTATCCCCACTTTGCAAGAGCCCCGAGCCCAGGCCTTTGCGTCTGCTGCTCCCCTGCCTGGGCTACTCCTCCATCCATGCAAGGCCACCCCCCTCCTGTCCTTCGGGGCTTTGCTCAAAAGCCACCTGGTCAGAGGGGCCTATTCTGGTCCTATGACTTTTTCTTCACTTTTCTTCACACCGTCTGACACACTATACTGTGTTGTGTGTTTATCTCAAGCTGGAAAGTAAACTTCATGTGAATAAGGGGTTTTGCCGATTTTGTTAACCGAGAACTCTCATCATCTAAACAACTGGCACATTGTAAATTTTGGTTGAATAAATCATTTTTAAACACATGCAGCCAGCAAAAAATGCAAATTATTTTTATGCTTTTTAAGATCTCTCTAGAATTCCTTCAAAACACCCCCGATTTTATAAAATGTGTTAAAGAAATAAACACAAGTGCCTGGCATTAAAATTATCTTCAATGCAAAACAAAATTGACAGAAAAATGGGACACCCACATTTGATAAGAAACTTCATTCTAGGAAACAAAAAGAAATCACAAGTTTCTAAGATCAGACAGCAATATAACCTTTACTTCTAAATCATTAGTTTATATACAGTACAAATTTGAGAATTATGCTGTGGTTTAAAATATACCTAGAATAACTAAGATGTCAGCATAATTCACAAAAAAGGAGGGACTCCCCCACTTCCTCTGCTTTCTGAATCTGTCCTTGCTATGACAGGTCTTCACTCAGGTAGGTACCAATAGGTTGAAATAACTTTGGCTTCAAGTGTTATTACACATCCAGAGATTGTACTGTAGATGTTAATAGTTAGAATTCACCTTACGTTAAACAGACAAAAAAAAATCATTGTGTATGATTTGTCGCAGAATTCCATCTGCCTTTTATGATTAGAATAGTTGTCTTAAATAATGCCATAAGGCTTAATTTGCTGCTTAAATTGAATGATGCTGTAATACTTAGTTTAATGTTAAATGTAAACCATATGGGCAGAATAATCTTCCGCCTTCAGCAAAGGTCCTATTGTGCTAACGTCTGGAACCAATGAATATGCTCTCTTAAGTGGCAAAGACTTTGCAGGTGTGATTAAGAATTCTGAGATGAGATTTTCTGAATTATGCTGTTGGACTCAATGTAAACACCAAGGCCTTACACGGGAGACACGAGGCAGGAGAGTCAGACGTGATATGAAAACAGGTCGGGTCGGGGGGACTCAGTCGGTCTCCGGGTTTGACGATAGAGGGGACCCCAAGCCAAGGAATGTAGGCGGTCTCTGGAAACTGGAGACGGCTAAGGAATAGATTCTTTTACAACCTCATAGAAAAGGTAGTCCCTTCCCAACATCGTGATTTCAATGCAGTGAGACCAGCTTCCAACTTCTGACCTTCAGGCTGTGATATTATAAAAACTTGGTGGTCATTTGGTACCACAGCCATAGGGAACTTCTGTGCCAATAAATGATTTTCTTAGTTTTTAGACAAAATTGAGACGTGTTGCAACAATAAACGGGGCCAGCACTTGTGTAGTGCTTGCTGGGTTCCAGGCACCACGGCACGGGTGCCAATGTTTCCACCTGCTCCTCACAGCACCTCCACGGGTCCATCACTGGACTTATCCCCATCTCACAGCTGGTAAAACTGAGGCTCGGAAGTCAGGTGGGAGAGCTGGACCCAGGCTCAAGGACTCAGCTTCTGTTTTTCATGCTCTCTCTGCCTTAGCTACTTCCCCAAAGACAATATCCCTTTGAGCATCACTTAAGAGAAAGTTAAACGAATACACGGTACAAGGCCATAAACACACTCAAGGGAAATTTGAATTTCTGATTACAAGTTGTCAAAGTAATCAAGTGACAAAATGAAGTTAATTTTCCAGAAACTCTAAATTCTCCGTAACTCCTGGGCAATTCTCAGTCATTACACGCCTGCCTGCAGGTGTCTGGCTTTATATTGGGGTCCATGAAAAAAAATCTCAAATTTTTTTTTTTTAGTGAAAGCCATGAAGCTTCCTCAAATAGCAATGTAGAAGGGCCACAGTGCAGAAATACAGTTTGTCAATCTTATTCAACTTGAACTTCTACGTGAGAGCTGGGTTGTATCAACATTGATAAAGGGGGGAACCTCAAACTGCTGGTGGGAATTAGAATGGATTTTCTGTCTTGTTTTCTGGTTAGAGTGCACTAAATGCCAGGAGTTTAAAAAATATGTACAAGCTTCCCTTCTAGGAAAGTGTAGTATGGAAATAATCAGATGAGCGGGCAACTTATTTAAAAAAACCCATTCTGGTGTTATTTTGCAATAAGAAAGTGGAAGTAACCTAAGCATCTGCCAACTGGACACATACTAGATAATTTAGGTTTTAGTACATAGAGTTCTAAGTGACCACTGGAATGTAAGGTGATCTACATTCATCACCATATAGCAGGTTCATTGTATTCTGAAGTGAAAAGGTGGCATATTTTCCACCTCTATAATATATATACATATGCGTGTGTGCGTGTGTGTGTGTGTGTCTATATGTATGTAATCTCCTTACAACTCTACTCTCTACCTTTGAACTGAAATCCCTTAATACATACACAGCATGTATTGTAATCTTGTCCTTAGAAATAATCCAAAGGAAGATTTTTAGTCTTTCAAATTACGAGCTTGCGAGCATCCCTGCCTAGGGCCAAAATTATATCCTTTCTCCCTTTGAAGTCATTTCCACAGTTGATCCAGGGAGACAGCAAAGCAGTTTTCATTAAACCTTCATATTCAGAAGCTGAGGCCCAAAGATATGGTTTTAAAATTATGTTCCAAACATGTTTCTGATTTTAAATTTTTCCAAGTTTAAGGAATACCTAACATCACTGATCATTTCAATTAAGCAATTTAGAATTTCAGGGAAAGAATTTTGATGACATCAGCTGACACATGTAATCCTAAACCTTGCAATTAAATTCAGTCACGAGTTTTCTGCTTCCACCCTTGAGCAAATGCCCCTAATGGAACTTACCTCCTGTTTGCTTCGAAGAAAGAACATATGAAGAATCTAGCAAAAGCCAATGACTTTTTTTTTTTAAACATAAGCTGCATTTTTAAAATAGTTAGAAATCACTTAGTGAAGCCAGAAATAAGTACAGTTTTTGGGTTTTTTTTGCTTCTAGCATCACCCCAACATGCAGTTCTATGTGAGCCCGTACAAGTCACCTAACTTTGTTAATCTCCAGTTTCTACGACATCTCTCCAAACCTGAGATGCCAAAGAAAGTTTTTTTGGTTTTTTTTTTTTTTTTTTTTTTAAGGATTTTTAGAAACTAGAGTTTGTACAATTGGGGTAACTACGCCTTCTAAAGTGAAATACTTTTCATTCATTTCTTACACTCGTATTTATTAAGGGCAAATTCGTGAAATAGTTTTCATTCGTTTCTTACACTCATATTTATTAAGGGCAGATTCTCTATCAGGAAAGTTTTTAGGTCCTTGGGATGCATCACAAGATAAAGATCCTTGTTTTTAGGTTTGTGATGATTTAATAAAACCAAAGAAGCTTAAAGTACTCATAAAAATACAATGTGAAATAACCAGAGTGGAAGCTACAGATATTTACCATTTTATATTCTTAACTAGTTGTATAAACCAAAGGAATGTAGTCAAAACAAGCTAAATGTTTTCTTGGCCTTTGACGACCTGGGATTTAGAAGGAAGCACACAGTGAAATGCTGGAAAGTGTGCACGGTCACGGGAGTCACCCAGGTTTAAGAAATCTACCCTCAATACAATCCAACTGGAAAAAAGCTTAAAAATGCATCTGGCTTTTATCATTTGTGTAAGAATCAGCCTATTGTTTTAACTAAATAACCTATCAATGCCATACGATTATCTATTAATACAATTGTTTCATGTATGGAACTTTGTAGAGTCAGGACCTGACGTTTTGGTCATTTTGCTTTCACATAATTGTCAGAATTCTCAGACTTCATTTAAAGTCAGTTGTTTAGCTTGACAGGGATGTTCTGTCACTTTAATTTTTTCAGTTTTCAGTTTTTTAATTTTTGTGGATACAGAGGTCTGCATTCTTTTCTTTATGCTAAATTATTTAGCATATTAGTTATCTAATTATCTTCAGTTTCTCTGATCATTCCTTTTTGCCTGATATTTTCCTGAGTATTGAATAAAGCAGTTAAATAAGGTATTTAATAAGTAGACTGTATGCTTTCTTCTATTACAATTTTATATTGCATAAATAGATGCTTGCTGTATAAATAAAACAAGTCTGTAGAAGCAAGCGTTCAGTTAACTTTATATCCATATCCCTCACCTACAGAAAGACCCCACAGGGAATCCGATTACCCCTCGACGTGGGTCATCGGCTCCTCGCTAGACCAGCCTAACTGGCCTCCAACAGCAAATGAACATGGCTTTCATCAGCATGCTGCTCTGAAGGGACCTTTGTCCCCAGGTCATTATGAGGGTTAAGCTGGCAGCTGCACATCGTGCCATGTGCTTCTCCCCTTTGTGTTTTTGAGACAGCCTTGCTGTTGCCAAGGCCGGAGTGCAGTGGCACGATCTCGGCCCATTGTAACCTCCACTCTGAGTTCAAGCATTTCTCCTGCCTCAGCCGACCAAGTAGGTGGGATTACAGGCATGTGCCAACCACGCCAATTTTTTGTATTTTTAATAGAGACAGGGTTTCACCATGTTGGCCAGGCTGGTCTCAAACTCCTGGCCTCAAGTGATCCACCTGCCTCAGCCACCTAAAATGCTGGGATTACAGGCATGAGCCACCGTGCCCGGCCGCTTCTCCCCTTTGTCAATTATCAGTATCGTGGCTTGGCACAAAACACCAGACCAGAGGTTAGAAGACGTGGTTCTGAAGCCGCACCTGCCTTCTTGCTTGAATGGGGCAATAATTTGCTGTGAACATCAGCTTCTTCATCTCCCATGGGGCCAATATATTTTGTGAACATCAGAATCAAAAATGAGACTAATGTAGTTAAATGTTTTCAAAACTAGGGACAGTCCTGGGGACAGTCTATGTTTTCATTACTTGGATTAGTGCATGCCATGTTTCAGGTATACAGCTGATAATAACTAAGTTACTAAATTATGTATATTACTAATTAAAATAATTCATATATTTTAACAAGCAAATCTGGTGACCACAAATTACCTTATAATTTGGTGAGTTGACGGGAAGAATCCTTGGTCACTCCCTTTTACAGTAGGACTAGTTTTATGTGTGAGGAGAGTGGGTACCCACCATGTGTAAAATGAGAAAATTTTTTTTTAAGTTGTATTAGAGAGCCTACAACAGAAAAGTGCACACGTCAACAGTGGAAAGATTGATAAATCACCAGGAAAAGAACATGTTGATGTAACCACCACGGAATTGCTTGAATAGACTCTTAAACATTGAATAAGTCACTCCTTCCATGCCCTGATCACTAAAGTCCATGATATCCCTAGAAACTTGTCAAAAGGCACTCCACTTATTGCTTCAGGAATACTTTTGAAATGTCTGTTAGTGTTAGAGTTAAATATTCTAGTTAAATGTGCAGAGAATTAATCTTGGAAATATAAAAAGTCCTATTTTTTTAATATATAGCAACTGAGGAAATGGGAAAAAACACACATGTCCCAGGATAGGGCAGAGGCAGTGTGAATTGGAGGAGTGTTGTAGAGGGAAGAAAGACCAAGGGGTGCTAGCTAAGGCAGGAGAATGGAGAAGGGGGAGGGCATTAGTGCAGATACAAAGGAATTACATGTGAATGGAGCTGAATTGAAATAACACCGAGGATATTTCATAGATGAATCCTGGTCTGTTTCTTCACTTAATCCCTCCAGGACATTCTTCCATCTCTTTTCCACATGTTTGATTTCAGGGTAAAGATTAAATTATTAGGAACCTTCTGAATAAAAAACCTAGGGATTAGCATATTGAAGGGAATATTCTTTATCAACGATGGAGGAAACATTGTTCCTTCTATCTGTGTTGACACTAGAACATAAGACTGAGGAACCTTTGCTTAGTCTTCGTCAACTGTGTAACCACTTTGTCCAGTGTTTTCTAAACCTTGTATCAATAAAGAAAAAAAACACCAGGTCCCTCAATATTTTTTATTTCTCCTATTTCAGGACCTTACACACAGAAGCAGCTAAAGTTAAATGGTGGGGTGAGTGCAGTCTTGGCTTAGTATTCCACCAAAGTCACACATCTATCAAAGCACCACACCTAACTCCAACTCATTACAGAAATACTTGTCTTTAGCATATCAGTGAAGATGTTGAGAATAAGAAAATTGAGCAACTTATTCCAAGGGAACTAAGTGTAGAATGAATAAACCAAGACATTTTATCTATTACCATTTAAGTGTAAATGGCCGTTTTGTAGGTTTTTGGCCGTGTAACAATCTTAATGGCAGAGTCAATTTTCAATCAATGAATCAAAATTTCCAGGAATATATTGGACTCCATGGGAATAAATGCAGGGCAAGTATTTGTTTTATCACTTACCTCTGAAATAAGAGCATTCATAAAATGTAAGAATACAGAACCAAAATACAATAGTATCACCTTCCTAAAAGTTTTCTAAATAAAACTGCTACACGTTTAGCACTGGAAAATATTTTACTTGTATTGAATGTTTGAAAGTAAATCAAGGAGGTGGCAAATGCTCCGATTTCCATTCAGAGGTTGGTCAGCAATGCAGACAGAAGGATCATGATCACAGGTTAACACGGGCACTCCAGAGGGCGGCTGGGCTTGCCAGGAACGGTTTCTAGGGCTGCCTGCTTGAGAATCCCCTCTGGAAAGGTTTCTTGGTGAATCCAGTTGAACAAGTTGGCTAATGCAGAGATGCTCCCCAGCTTTGCTATTGTTGCCAAGTAATCATCGCAACAGGATGATTTTGCCTGTTAATTTTGAATCAGCTAAAATTGACACTGAACATGCTTCAGAAGCAATACCGTATTTTCTGGAATAGCTGCGTTATTTGTTGCAGCACCGCAGATGTTTGCAGAGTCCCCACTAGTCCTCCCTGATCACAGTCGCCACCCTGATGCCCTGGGAGTCCCCGCTAGTCCTTCCTGGTCACAGTCGCCACCCTGATGCCCTGGGAGTCCCCGCTAGTCCTTTCTGGTCACAGTCGCCACCCTGAGCTTCAGAACCAATACCGTATTTTCTAGAATAACTGCGTCATTGGCCGCAGCACCGCAGATGTTTGCAGAGTCCCCGCTAGTCCTTCCTGATCACAGTCCCCACCCTGATGCTCTGGGAGGAGCCACATCTCCCCAGCACTTTCCTCAGAGCTGCGGCCACCTCTTGATTCCTCAAGCTGTAGATGAGTGGGTTGAGCATGGGGGTGAGGATGGTGTAGAAGGCGGACACCACTTTGTCCTTCTCCGGGGTGTGGTAGGAGTGGGGCAGCACGTTGGTGTAGAAGGCCGCCCCGTAGAACATGCTCACCACCGTGACGTGGGAGGAACACGTAGCAAAGGCTTTGCGCCGGCCCTCAGCAGAGTTCATCCGGTGGACAGTCAGGAGGATGCGCGTGTAGGACACGGAGATGACGGACAGAGGCGGGAGCAGCATCAGCACGCAGCAGGCATACATCAGGGTCTCGTAGAGCGACGTGTCTGTGCACGACAACCTCAGCACGGCTGGGATCTCACAGAAAAAGTGATTGATCTCTCGGGAGCTACAGAAGGGGAAACTCATAGTGACAGGAGTCAGCATGAACCCATCCAAGGAGCGGCCCGCCCAGGAGCCGAGCACCATGAATAAGCAGAGCCTGCGGTTCATGAGGAGAGGGTACCGGAGAGGGTCGCACACAGCCACGTACCGGTCATAGGCCATGAGACCCAGCAGGAAGAATTCCCCTCCAATCAGGGTCAGGTAGAGGAAGATCTGAAGTGCGCAGCCCAGGAAGGAAATGGTCTTGTCCTTGGACAGGAGGTCCTGGAGCATCTTGGGGACCGTGATACAGATGTAGATGGTGTCCATGATGGAGAGCTGGCTGAGCAAGAAGTACATGGGAGTGTGGAGGCGGGAGTCCACATGGATGAGCAGAATCATGAGCACGTTGGCTGTTATGGCCACCACAAAGATGGAGAAGACTATTGCAAAGAGAAGCCCGGGGAAGGCAGGATGGGTGATGAGGCCTGTGAGGACGAAGTTAGTGGAGTTCTGGAGAAGGCCCTCCATGCCCATGGTCCATGAGAGCTCCGTGGGCTGTCGAGGCAGAAATCCGGCAGCTTATTTAACGACCTGACATGTAGGAAGAGCCCACCAGGAATAGGATGTCAGCAGCGTGTGATAAAGCAAAGATCACCTACTTCAGGATCATTTGAAATCCCAGTTTCAGTGTTAATGATCTGTATGATATTGGACAGAAAACTAATCTCTCAACTAACTCAATTTCATCAACTGTGAAAGCTCATCCTTGTTCTATACAGGCTGGATGTGAGATGTAAATGTAATAATTCATACAGTACCTGGTTTAGAATCGGCTTATTTTGAACCATCTTCTGAATACATTTTATAATCTTCACTTTAGATTGAAAGTTTTCTGAGGGTGTTTACCGTGCCTTAATACATGGTTTGGGTTTAAATTGCTCTCTGCATCTCCATTAAGATGATTGTATTAAGATCATACACAGATATCTAACTTGTGACTTACGAAATTGGTAGAAAATATCTAGATAACTGACTTTTTTGGCTGCTGTTCCTAAACAGCTTTACAACAAGTCTGCAACCTCAAAACAGTACAGATGACCTCATTTGAGGTCAGGAGCCACTGTCTTGTGGTTAGACTTTTGCCCTGCAAAGGGAGTTCATGTTTTAGTCAAGGATTGCTGTGAGACCTTGTGTTTATTTCTCACAGACTAATATGGGGATCATAAATCTGGAAGGACCACCACAAACTGCTTCAGAGCAGGACTGTAGTTTCCTTATCATGGTGGTCTATTCTGATTGACAATGAATTCTGCTAAAATTTTATGACTAGATACTGCATCATATCACTCGATGGACTTAATCTTCTCTTGTTTAGCCAAAACGTTAGCGTTTCTGACAGAGTGGCATTCTGAACCTGTCCTAGTGTAATATCTTCCCAGGAATCCACTGCTAGTTGGGTTTTTTCCTCAAGTTTCTCTACCATTTTGCTGATCCTTCATGTCTCTAAAAATAACTAGTCAGTTGCAGTGGCTCACACCTGTAGTCCCAGCACTTTGGGTGGCCGAGGCAGGCAGATCACCTGAGGTCAGGACTTCAAGACCAGCCTGGCCAACATGGTGAAACCTCATCTCTACTAAAAATACAAAAGTTAGTCGGGCTTGGGGGCAGGTGCCTGTAAAATCCCAGCTACTCAGGAGGCTGAGGAAGGAGAATCGGTTGGGCGGGGGAGGCGGGGGTTGCAGTGAGCCGAGATCATGCCATTGCACTCCAGCCTGCGGACAAGAGCGAGACTTCGTCTCAAAAAACAAAACATAACAAAGAATCTATAGCTGGTAAAGACATTTCTGAACTCAAGACAGCACTATCAAGCATTCCTTGGACTAAATGGAATGAGTTCTCATGCTTTTTTGAGTAACGTGAATGCGTGTTCTTTTGATATGTTCAGGGATATTGAGGGATGAATTGTTCCTTTTAGATTATGGTGTACCTCTTCTCATTTTAGTGACAGGATTACTGAAGAAATGTTTCTGTAAAACGTTTTGACTACCAATACTACAAATATATCTGAATCTTTTGGTTCCAGAATAGTCAAATTTATAGTCTCTGAAGCATCAAGAATAAAAACTCCCCTTAAGTTGAAGCAAAAACAATAGGAACAGTAGACAGTTTTCCTTCTTAGTGCTCAAAGATGGAGATGTGCGTAATAGACCTAAAAGATGAGTAAACTTTCAAAGAGAAAAAGAAAAGCAATTTTTGTGTTGGTCTGTGCTGAAACTTCAATTAATCACACCTTGGTTGAGGAGAAAAAAAAATATGAGCATCAAATATTAACTCCTGTCAAGCTTGATAAGAGTCAGCTACTTTTGCCTTCTCTAATAGGTGTAAGATTTTCTTGTGATAGCCACAGCTTTGAGTCATGGGTCAAGAGACTATTTAAATATAAAATTCCATTTACAGTGGCTTTTTGCAACAGCTTGTTGGAAAAGTATTAATCTGGCAGACAATAAGTTTATCTTGACCCATATCTATTGTTTCACTTAAATGCATTATGGATATTATACATTAGTTACTATAGTGTTAGCTTACAATCATCCTTTAAAAATACACTTTGAGAAACTGAAACAGGCAAGAATGAGGCAAATGAAAGTGACTTAAAATAATTACTTTTGGATCAGAACATGAGCCAGAGCATTTCGTTTCATGTAAATAATCAGACTCCACTTCACAAGGTATTCAAAGGGGAGGCAAAACACTATTTCCTCAAATGTCTGATAGAGTAAACCATTTTCAACTCCCAGATCTTATCTCATTGTAGATCCCAGAAGATGAGAGTAAAAAAGCTGAAATAGGAGAAAAATGATTTTAGCCAACCTCCCTTATTTTTATACAACCAAGACTGTTTAAAAAAGATTAGAGATTGCTTGTGTTGTGTGTATATGTGTGTAGAGTGTTCATATGTGAGTGCGCATGGCATGGGTAGGGATGTGTGTAGGGAGCAGCCCCGCTGAAAAGCAGAACACTACACTGGCTGGGCGCAAACGAGCAATTCACCCATTTCAATGAAGCCAATATTGAGAACCAAATGTGACATGTTCAAATGCGAGCCTGATATTGTTCCATAGGATACTGGGCATTGCAAGTAGGCAGATAAAGTATCTGCATTATGAAAAAATTTGTTATCAGTTACTTCTGTTTAAGTCAGTTCCGGGCATCTAAATGTTAACATTTGAGTTGATGCTATTTAACATGTGTGGTTTGGCTTATTCACACACACAAGATCCTAGATTCCATTCCCCATCAGGTCATCTTTCCTCCACTATGATTATTCTCCACTCTAAGACCCTTAGGTTTTTTCCTATTTCCCTCATCAACTAGTCTTTCCAAAAAAAAAAAAGGCTTTTGAAAGAAAGGAGGAAGACAAAAAAGAAAGCTTTTATTTCCATGATCGAAGCTTCAGGCCTCTCTGCTGTTCAAGGCGGGGAACGCTTTGTCCCCCGTGCAGGTTAGAACCTAACCCAGAACCCCTGACCCCCAGGACCAGTTATAACATCACCCAGTGTTGCAGCATAATTATCTGGCAGGAACAGGAGGGTGGGAAGATCAAGCCCAGAGGTGGAGGACACCGTGAACAGGAGCTCTGCATCTGTTATCTGCACACTTGGGGCTGACGGGTAAGGGATGAGTGAGCTCACCAAGAGGCATTTATTCTACCTGCGGTCTGCCACATGGCGAGAAGCGGGAAAGAGAATGAGGAGAATCTCCCTGCAGGGTGCCAGGTGATCAAAGCTGGATGTTTCAGGACAACAGTGCTGGGGTTGTTCTGGGAGAAGCCACAGAAATCAAGCACAATTGGTGACTCACTGAAAATTGTATGAAGAGATCTCCAAGGGAGGTCAGATGTTATTCTACCAGGAAGAGCTTCGTGCAATTCATTGACACCCCTTTCCGGGAATTCAGCATGACTAGAGCTATAAGAATCAGCCAGTGTCCCTTCTGTGGCAATCAAGCTGCTAACCAGAACTGACCTTCTCCACTTGACACAATTTACCTGCAGAGCTTTGAAGGAAGGAGTTTTCCATTCCATCCTTGGAGACAGAACGCCTCAAGTGCAAACACATTCCGTGTTCAGGACCCTCACCTAGTACTGTGTGAGCTAAGATTAACAGCAACTGACAATATTCTTAAGGGGTATATAGCTAAGTTCGATTAATGTATCATATCAAAAAGCCTCATAAAAGCAAATCATTTTAAGTCTAAAGTGGGGATTTCTAAAAATGAAAATATGTTGGGGACTATTTTAAAAGGTGTTTAACCACAAATAACAGCTAATGCCGTTGTGCTTTACTCAGCTGTCAAAATCGCTTTGGGGATGACATGCATAGTTACTTCTCCAGACCTCAGTGTTCTTTCAGTAAAAGAATGGATTAGTAACATGTTGGTGACACGTCAAAGTGCCACATAGCTCTAAGTCATCATTTGTCACTGAATGAGAAAAAGGGGGCCAAGTACATTGGGGTCTTTCTGCTTTGATTAAAGCTTATAAAGAGAAGATCATGGTGTGAAAGGCACTAAGAAGATAGAGAAAGAGAAACAGGAAGTTGCGATATTCCCCAAACCATAAAGAACAGAGCTTTACATGTGCCGGGTAGTTTAGTTTTACAACATACATGAAGTCACAGCAAACAAGATGCTACACATCAGCTTGAGTAGTGGACAGAGGTACAGATTCCCCTTATCTGTGGGAGACAGTTTAAGACCCCCCCACTGTGGATGTCTGGAACTGCAGACAGCACTGAGCCCTATACATCCACCATATTCTATCCATGCATACATACCTGTGATCAAGTTGAATTTATAGATTAGGCACAGTAAGGAAGGGATTAATAAAATAGAACAGCTAAGACAATATACTGTGGCTATAACTTAGTTTGATGTGTCACAGCAAAACTTGCAGTTTTCTTCATGATTTCAAAGAAAGTTTTTCTTAACCTAGATCTTGGCAAACTCAGCTTATGAGGTTTAAGTCAAGAACTTTCACCTTTTTACTTAAAGCACCTTATTAGCCTCTCTTTGGCACATCTAAGTTGCCAGCTTCACGGCTCCATCTCTTCGGGGCCGTTAAGAAAAATTACTGAGTTACTTGAATCCAAGCACTGCGAGCCCGCCACAGTCGATGACCCAGACAGCTACTGAATGACTCGGGGTAGCACAGACAGCGTGAATAAGCCAGACAAAAGGACGATCCGTGTCCTCTGCAGGATAAAAGTTCATCATACTCAAGATGGTGTGCAATTTAAAATTTGAGATTTTTCATTTAATATTTTTTTAAACATGGTAGATAGCAGGAACCTGGCAGATTGCAGGTAACTAAAACTGGAAATGAAAGTGTTAAAAGAATCCCGAGTTTTCCTCTTATCTCAAAAGGTTCACCCAAGGGCTAGAGGGACTGAAATGATCTTAAAGCACAAAACTTTTAAAGAGAATCTAAGTGATCACTGCTTTGAAGACAGTGTACTGCAAGAACCAGAAGACAGGAGTCAGTCCAGCTAAACAGTGCAACACTGGAGAGGGAAACCGGTCTGATTCCAAAACTCGAGACTGCAAGAGGACATGGTCAAAGACAGTGTAAATCATGTCAGAAAAAGGCTCGAAAGCAGGAATTAGGCACCTGGGGTGAAAGAAAGGCGAGAGTCCAGTCTAACCACAGCTGAAGAGCCCATGGAGAGCTGAGGTGTGTGGGGTGGAGCGCAGCTGGAAAGTGAAGGTGGAGAGACCAGAGCTCAGTGTTGAGAAATAAGGTGTAAATGGGAATTGTTTCAGTAAGTTACATATGCTGAAATAGGTACGTACAAAAGATCTAGCAGTTTTAGTCTCTCCACAGCAACCTAGTATCCAAGGATGTGAATTTCTCTTTTCCCTTTACCTTATATCTCCAGTTCTAATTACATACTGCCTTAGATATCCCCCACTCTACCTGCATACTTTTAAGGATTTTATCTTAAGGCACATGTGGATGCCTTATAGGGTAAATAAAAGAGGAAGGAGGTTAGGGAAAAAAAAAAAAAAAGGAAAAAATCAAATTTTTCTCCAAGCATGCAGAAAGTCTTCAGTCACACCTAAATACATATGAAAGGCAGCAATTGTCATTTAACTTAAAATGTAAATTAAAATTTTAACAAGATATTCAGAGGGCAATCTATGCTTATCCAGTAATATGCACCCTTGCTACCAGTTAAAGTCTGAAACTTTCTTCCAGCTGTCAGCTCTCACACGCCATTTTCCTCCAGTAAATCTCTTCCTATTATTCTAAACTATTAGATTTCCCTTAGCTTCCCACGTTTCATGCTAAATGCTCCTTTTCAGTCATCTGCTTGCCGATTAGTGAATATATGCATTTATGCTTCTTAATCCTGAGAAGGACCACTGCCCTCAGTTATCAGCAGATAAGCTCACAGTAAGGTGGCCTTCTAACAGTTACAGAGTAATACCTAAAGAAAACATCCCAATATCTGGGTAATGTTCTGTTTTTCTTGAAATCTAAGATCCTACCTCAGAATCTGGGTCCACGTCTTTCTAAAGCAGCAGTGGAAAGTCAGACTTAAATACATGTGTGTGGGGGTGAGGCTAGGTCAGAAAGTCTTTTCACCAATAGATTCCCACATCCCCCAGGAAGAATTCCTGGGTTAGCAGTTAATCCAGGTTGACTGGGTTTACCACATGAATTTTAGAAGCAGCCCATCCTTTCTTGCAGAGGGTGCATTGTTTTCCCAAGTGAAGGACTGGAATTGTTTCTTGCTATTTCATCATGAAAATGTCTTACTGAATCTTGGCATCTCTCCAGAGATGGAGAAGTGATATGGGGATAAGAGCCTTGCTCTAAATTGAAAATTAGATTTTAAATCTTTAGAAATACAAGCTATGACCTAAAAAAGCTCTCAAAAGTCACTGGCTTATTTTGTTTGGGGAGAAATATTTAAAGTTATAAATGTAAGTGTGAACCAAAGAGCCTTGGAGCCAAGTCTCAGTGTAGAGGTTTCTGGTGCCAAGGTTGAGGATGCACCTGGAAAAAGGAACAAAAATGACAGGAGTAGCTGAGATTTGTGCTTCTTCCAAAGAGGGTTGGGAGACTTCAATATTTAAAAGTGAAACAGTGGACATTTGAGAAAAAAAAAAGGGGGGGGGAAGTGTGGGTAAATGGAGTAAGTGGTTGCCTTCTTTCAAGGCGTTGATCAGTGTTCACTGAATTCGCACTTTAGATGTGAAAGGAGAGGGTTTAGAGGAACAGTCAAGCTGGGCATTCATCTCCTGCTCAATCTGGATTTGTATATAAAGGCACACAGAGGAAAGAGTCAAATACGCATTTCTTTCAGGGAAGTGGAGGGATGACCCCCAGGCCTGTCTGTCCACTGCCTCTGAAGATAAGCCGTTCATTTACATTGTCAGCACAACATTCAACAGAATGGTTTTAAGGGTAAAGATCTTTGGGCCGCAAGGAATTTCCTTGGGAGCAAATTGTGAGGGAGGTTCCTTGGGGAGGGATGTAGGCCTTCTACCTGTGTAGCTATCCATTCGGAAACAGTATGGAGTCTGTAGCTATCCACTCAGGAACAATATGAAATAGTTTTTTGCATGACAGTTCCCAAGCTTGACTTTTTCCTTTGGCTGAGTTTGGGTCCCAAGAGTTATTTTCCTTCTACTTTCTCCTACCTTCTATTTTCACAAAAGTGGCATTTGTCATACAGGTTAAGTGTTCTTCAGAATTAATTTGTCTTATGCATAGTACAGAAGAACGTTGAATTCAGTAGGAATAAAGGAGACATGAGAAACTAGAAGAATGAGGGAAGGATGCAATGGGTAGAGAAAAGTGAGGGTAAAACAAGTTATACGTTTTCTAAAATTTTTCACAAGAGTATATCAAGATATTTAAAGATTAGGAAAATTGAACTTCCTAACATTTGTTTCTCTAATGGGGAAAAGTGGTCTTGTTTGGGGAGCAGAACAACTTCCGTAAGAGTAATAACATGGAATACTTCTCATGATTTAAGTCAGCTAATGGGCACATGATCATTTCTAGTCATCACAAATCCATTAGACACATACTTTATTCCTTATGTCCTCCTAATGTTACAGAAAAACAGAAAACCCTATACCTCTTCAGCCTTTAGAATGTGATTCAATAATTCTTCCTAAAAATTTGTATGTCATCCATAAAGTTCTCCAAGTAGCTATTGGATTGGATTGGATAGACTCTTCCCTCTGGTGTGATGTGTCTTTCTACAGAGCCACAAATGGGTTATGATCAATATTGATCCTCTGCAAACCCTGGATTGGTCTCAGTGCCCAATTTGGCTATAGCCACAGGGGAGTTGATTTTGCTGTCAGCCAGTTTTCCTCAATGTGCCATAGAACTTTTTTACAGTTGTCATGAAAGTGTTTGAGAAGTGCTGCTGTATCAATTAGGAAAGTTAATACAAGCCCAACCTAAGGAAAAATAAGACCTGTGAACAAGGTATTGATTGGTATTAGTTTCTAACTCACATGTCAATGTTTTGTCTAGTGTTGAATTTAGTTATCTTGTGAAAATAGAGTCTACATTATTTCTATAAAAGGTATTTTGCAGCATCTCAATCTTCCTTTGTTTTTTTCATTTTTCGTTTCTCTTCCCTTCAACTTTTCAAGAAGTAATCTTTTTATATCAGTAGGTATAGACTTTGTTGCTACAAGCCGAGAGCGACTCCCAAAGGTTGGAGTTTAGATTCTCTGTTTTATTTGCAAATAATTCTGCCTGCTCACTCGCACTCCATTCTGAAAGTGCCACTTGACATTTAGGGTGAATCTATTTGGAAAAACCCTGCTAGTTACTATAAGAATTTTTAAGTGTTCTTTCTAAATTTCTAAAGATATTGGCCCTCTGCTCATGTCTGAAAAACAGACAATCTATTTTCACACTGCTATAAAATACCCAAGACTGGGTAATTTATAAAGAAAAAGGTTAAATGGGCTCAGTTCTACATGGCTGTGGAGGCCTCACAACCATGCTGGAAGGTGAAGGAGAAGCAAAGGCATGTCTTACATGGCAGCAGGCAAGAGGCATGTGCAGGGGAACAGCCCTTAGTAAAACCATCAGATCTTACGAGACTTATTCATCATGAGAACAGCATGGGAAAACCCCTCCCCCAACCCCAGGATTCAATTACCTCCCACGAGGCCCCTCGCACTATATGGGGATTATAGGAGCTAGAATTCAAGATGATATTTGGGTGGGGACACAGCCAACCCTTATCAGACACATTCCAATAAGTTAACTGGAGGCTCTGTCAAGAAATAGTTATATGCTGAGGTTGCTGAGATCTACAAGTAAGAATCAATCTTCTAATCTTTGAAATTGTGTAGAAGGAAAAAACATTTGTGGTAATTTTGCTGTCACACCTTAAACTGCAAAACTTATAGCCACGGTGTGTGATGTGTTTAGGGTAAGAAAAAAAACATTACATTTATGGTAGATGAGCAAGCAAATGTGTTGTGACCGACATCAGGTTCTATACTACGGTTTCGGGCTTCCCCCGGGAGTCTTAGAACACAGCCTCTGAGGATAAGATGGTGACTGCTATGTTTGAAATATGGTGTTTGATGAGTTGATTCTTTATAATGGTCAGTGGACAGTGTCTAAAGGGGAGAAGTCGGGAGAAGTCAGGGAAGCAGCTGAAGACGACCGTTTTTGTCGTGACTGAGCGGAGCCAGAAACAGGCTACTCCGTGATTTCTACTGGAATGCACAACCTTGTTAAAAGCTGATGGGTAACTACTAAACCCCAACTTTATGCCTACACCATCCCAGACTGTTCATTGTTCAGAACCTTCATTCCTTTCAAAAATGAAATCCTTAAAATCCCAGGCAGCTTTCCAAACCTCATATGCCCCACAGTTGCTGGCATGGGGGCGACTTGTTTCCAGGCAGAGAATATTTAAGTTCAAGGGCAACAACAGTCTTGTATCCTTCATTTCAAATCTCTAGCAGCATATGCAGTTTCTTTAGAAAGTGGTTACCTATCCTGAGGACACACACCTCCCCACCACCTTCTGTAGGGCCCCTGTGACATCCTTGTTCCTAAGGCTATAAATGAGTGGGTTGAGCATGGGAGTGAGGATGGTGTAGAAGGCAGACACAGCTTTGTCCTGCTCAGGGGTGTGGTAAGAGTGAGGCAGCACGTATGTGTACATGGCAGCCCCATAGAAGAGGCCCACAACCACCATGTGTGAGGAGCAGGTGGCCACAGCCTTTCGCCTCCCCTCTGCCTCACTCGTCCTATAAACAGTCATGAGAATTCTTGTGTACGAGGCTGAGATGACAGAAAAGGGATGAGGAGCATCATAATGCAGCAGACATACATGGCTGTCTCGTAGGCCGACGTGTCCGTGCAGGAGAGCTTCAGAAGGGCAGGGACCTCGCAGAAGAAGTGGTTGATCTCCCGAGAGGCACAGAAGGGGAACTGCATGGTGACGGGGGTGAGCAAGAAACCATCCACAGACCCTCCCAGCCAGGCTGCCGCCACAACCAACCAGCAGACCCTGCGGCTCATGAGGACAGGGTAGCGGAGAGGGTTGCAGACAGCTATGTAGCGATCACAGGACATGAGTCCTAGGAGGAAGAACTCAGCCCCTGCTAAGGTCAGGTAGAGGAAGTGTTGGGCAGTGCATCCTGCAAAGGAAATGGCTCTCTGGCTCATCACCTTGTCCACCAGCATTTTGGGCACAATGGTGGAAATGTACAGGATGTCCATGAGGGAGAGGTGGCTGAGCAGGAAGTACATGGGGGTGTGGAGGCGGGAGTCTGTGTGGATGAGAATGATCATGGCCATGTTGCTGGCTACAGAGGTCACAAACACCAGGAGAACGAGGGCAAAGAGAAGCCAGGGGAAACGGGCGTTGCTGAACAAACCCAAGAGGATGAAGTCGGCATACACGGAATAATTGCCCCACTGCTCCATAGCTCTGTAGGGTACACAAGAGAGACATATCGGTTAGGTTGGGAAAGGTGTCTGATTTACCTAAAACATTATGAAGCAGTCATGAACAAACCAAGGTAAAGTCATCTTCCTGAAGCTCATAACAATTTCCTGAGAGCTGCCTGAGCAGGATTGTGCTACATCTCATATAGTTCAGGATGATTTTCTTGATTTGGTGACTACTATTTAGAGTTCATGATGAAACAATCTTTCTGTTCATGACCACATTCACTTCTGTCTTTCAAGTACCACCTTACATCGGGGGGATGCACTTGAGGAACCAGCCTGATTGAATAGGAGAGGGTGGTGGGAGGAAAGGAGGATTGCCCCTGTCCTAGACTGCTCTCCTTATACTAGACTCAAGTTCTCACAGTTTGAATATCACCAAGAGTATATGTGTTGCCTATTGAATAACTGCATTGAGCTGACCTAATTTCTACCATTCTGGACACGTTTGTACATTGTCAAATGCGAGTGCTCAACTTCTATCAGGCAGCATATTTGAAAACGAGCCTGCGTTGAATAAAAAGAGCTGAGTTATGAGAAGTCATTCGAGAATTCATAGGAAGAAATCACAGGAGAAAATGTTTAGGGTCAACCCGTGTTTGCTTTTTCTTGCAGCAGAAAACTACTGGGTAACATACGACTTGTTAACAATTAAGTTAAATGGTAGTATAACATTTTATGAATGTTAGAGATAGTGTATCCCAAAAGGGATCTCAAACTCGAAGTTAGATTATGCATGTATATCCATATCGGTTAATCTTAACTCATGTGTCCCTAAATGCGGTATGTGGATAGCTTCTCTGCATCGTACGGAGCTGCACTGTCCAGTGTGGAGCCATGAGTCTCAGGAAGCCGTGGAGCCCGAGACATGATGCTCCAAGTCAAGATGTGCCATCAGTACAAGTTACATTAAGAATTCCAAATCTTGTTAAGAATATATGCAGCACAGCTCCTTAAAACTTTATATTGATTATGTGGTAAATGTTTTAGATACATTTGGATCTAGATTAAAATTTTCACTTGTTTTACATTTTTGATGTGGTTACTAGAAAATTTATAATTATCTCTGTGGCTCCCCTAGGATTTCTACTAGACAGCACTGGTCTAGAGGTATCATCCCTTTCTGAGAATACGACGGCTCCAAGTACCTTCATCCAAACAAGTCCTCCAGAATTAAACAACCCAAATTAGAATTGAGCCAAGAAATTTAGGTGCGACACCAAACTAGAAAAATGTCTACTTGTATAAGCATTCACCTGCCAATAGTAATAACCGATTCATAAATTTTACATTTCTGAACAACTTTGTAAGATACTAGACCATTCTACAGTTGAAAACGAGGCTTAAGGAAACTTCCCCAGAGGAACATGGTTCTCTTCAAACAGTGACAGTGTAATTGTTCTATGCTGTTCTCCAACAGGACAAAGACATCAATTCATTCCTCCCACAAACGTTTCCCAAGAGGCACACTGGGTAAGCCCAAGTTTGATATTCCAAAAGGACCTGAAAGAATGTAAGACATCATCTGTCTTCAGGAAGCCTAGAATCAAGGCACATGAACGTATGCAGTATGTGTGACCACAGGTGCACTTTCAGAATGATTTTAAGACCGCTGCAGTTTTGACTTATTTGGTATGTGAACGAAGGACAATAAAAATGATGGAAGCTGCAGCCCACTGGCTGGTAGACAGGAAACTCACCCAGGGCCCCTCGGTACATTCCACCACAACCAGGCCACAACGGACAGATGGAAAATGATGAAAATTAAGTTCTCAGCCAGATTTTTACTGATGAAACCCACATTATATCCTTATGCATTTTTCAGTTCTCATTCTTGAAATGTTACCAAGCTTTATGCCAGAGCTTTCCACAAGCTGTTTTATTATTTTTTTAAACCGTGTTAAACCATTGGGGAAATTAAAGGCAAACACATAGCAGCAATTCGTATGATGGAGAGGTAAATGCTCACCTAGACCTGGTTGTCCACAATTTACTAAGAACAAGATCCTTGGAGGGCTATGCTCGTTATTTCACAGTAAATTCAGAGAATGGTGGAACCTACTGGAGACCAGCCAGTGACTGCTATTGGTCCACTGGGAATATTACAGCTCAAGAGGAAAAAATGGGTCCAAAAATATGCTTATCAGGGCAGCTGTGTCCCAAAACCCTGACCATTAATACTCCTGGCCCTGAAACTTGTTAATGAAACCCCGAGGATCTCCCCAGCTTTCTTCACAAAGGGAAAGGGGAGATGTGAGTGGCTCCGTAACCACTCAGATTTTAAAAACCATCTTCCACTCTTGTCAGTGTTGATTCATTCCCTGTGTTTTAAAAATTACCCAGTATAACATTTAATACTTGGGAAAGAAAAAAGGAATCAAGTGGGTTACTCCGTGCCGCCATGTAATAACTTTTTATGTCTATGCATAGTTTCAAGCTTTAGTAAACTTTATATATACTTAATATTTAGCACCTTTCCCACATAGTCTTTATACAGACTATTGCTGTAACTGAATGACACTCAACTTAGAAACATGAATGTAAACCAAGTTTGCTTATAATATACAATATTGTGAGGTTGATTCTCCGGCGTAGTTCATGGAGAAGTGTACGATGCTTTAGAAGCCCATCAACCAGATCGTTAGATGTTTAACAGTAACAGAGCACACTTAACGGCCGCATCGTGCTTGCCCATGTTTAGCACTAGTATCTCAACTCACGTTAATAGGGATTTCTTTGATTACTAATAAAATTGAACCTATATTTTTGTCTATTGATTTTCCATGACCGTTTCTATATAGGTGATTTGTTAAAATTAGTGTCTTCTGATAGAACAAGAACGTTGTTTAATATTTAGTAATATTCTGATGTCCTATTTAGTGCAGCTATTTTGTCCCCGAGGTTACTTACAATTGTAACTTTGATGTTTAGGCCAAATGTTTTGAAATATTTAAAGACATTTATCATTCTGTATGCCGAATTTTTGAAAAATATTTTCCATCCAGGTATGTGATTTGTACAGTTTTACTTGAATTTTTAAAATGCATATTTTTATGCATTTAAAATCTTTGGTCTAGACATTAAAAATTATGCAACTATTGGTTTATGAGGTCAATCCAATCATCATGAATTTGTTCCTTAAGATCATGCCAGTGAGTTTATGTAACTGTAGTTCAAATAAGCACGAGTCCAAGTGTGATGAGCAGGAATGACTTAAGTTCCAACAGTTCTCCTTGTGGATGTGGGAACACCCTCGTCACGTGCGTAAATTCTGGCGTAAGTGGGTACTCAATAAGTGAGCGACAGGTTAGCCTTAAGATAGTAATAGCAACAATTAACTTTGGGGATCTCACACCCTCTGCTGTGCATATGTTTCTCTCAAATAGCAGATCCAACAGCAGGTAGCCAATTTTCTTCTACTTTCATTTTTGATGTTGTCATTCTGTCAGACTCTTGCTCGGCATCAGAGATTGGCAACAATTCTTGGTGACCATCTAACTCAGAATATGTTTGAGTGCTGAAAGGCTAAGCTAGACAGGAGATAAGGACAACAGGCATAAAAAAGAATATCTTGAGAGATCAGAACAGGGCAATGGTGACCCAGACTGTAAGACATTAAATTCTCTGTATAATGAGATTCATTGTGTTTCCTCCCCAGAAGTATCTTCACATGAAGTGTCACTTCTAGTTGTGGAAAAAACATTTTCTAAATTAAGATTAATTTGGGGAATCTTTAGAACGGTCAAGAAGTTTTAAGGCCGAGAGATTGTCTTGAAGCGGACCAAGAGCATCATCACCTTCAGTCTCTAGAAAAGTTGAACTGAGTTCTTCCCCTGTCTATTCCTACCCTTGAAACTTTATTCTTGGCATTTACTATGTAGCATTGTGAACATTAAACACAATTTTTAATCAGAAAGCCGGGTTTGTAATCCTATCTTCATTGATAAGCTTCTGGATGTCTGGCAAGCCACTCACATTCTGTTCTATCAGCCTCTGGGAATTTTTAAGTATGGGGCAACGGTTTCTTGGAGGATAGGGAGGGTCTTCCTAAACCATTTTTAGATACTTATGAGGTACCTAAGAAGGTGGCATACTACAAATTAGATAAGCTCTTTATAAACATGTTAAAATTGTATAGGTGAATATATGTTGCAATAAACACTTTGTTGGAATCATTACAAATCTGTCTAGAATTCAAGTAATCTGCTACGTTCTGATGTACACAAAAGATAACTGAGTCCGTAACAGAAGAAACAGGATCAAATTATTTAAGAGTAGCCCACTATCCACAAGTATCTCCAGTTCAAAGTCAGACCTATCAGCTTCAGCATTCTCCAGTATTTGATTTGAACCAACTTTCTAGTAAGTCCAGAATCTAAAGCATCCTGCGATTGATCAGCATCAAGACTGCAAACTTACCTTACACACTATCTTCCCCAAACACGATGATCTGAATATTTAGAGAAAAACCTTACAGAACTAAGGTAGTAAACAGTTGTTCAGCATTTCCTTTTATGTAGTAAGTGTGGAGAACCAAGAGGCATCCATTATTCTATATTCTGTATTTCAAACTTGTTTTCTGAGCTGAAACAGAAGAGTGCAGGCAGGGAGTGTCTGAATTCAAACAAGGTACAGTGGATTAGGCATGGAATTACATCTTGTTGTTGGCAGAAAGATAAGGGTCAGTCCCTAACTATTGTAAGATTTTAGAATACAGTGATAGGTGAATACTTTGAAGATCTAGCAACAGACCAGCCTGAATCTGTAAATGCCTGATAACTAATGCAAAGTTGACAGCAGCTACATTATATGCAGGCTGCTAAGAAAGATCCAGCGACTTACACAGGAGAGCTTGCATCATGGCGATGGCTAGTACACCCACTCAGGAGATAATTGACATCAGTATGTCTCTGGGGTCCTTGTCCCTAAGCCTGCAATTTACACCATTCATGCAAATGTGACAAAACTCCTTCACCTTAAAAATGTAACCTCAATTTACAAATTAAACACCCAGATAAAGTTAGGTTGCAGGCCCTGCAATTAAATTGTTTTTACTTCGTTCATGACATCGTTTTGAAAGTTTTTTTTTTCCCCCCCACACTTCCAACTTTTAGACATTTCTCTTGAAATAGAAATCCAGTGTTTCTAAGTATTAGTAGTCTTGCATTTTGGGCCATTCCCCATCTCTCTCAAGTAAGGTCATCCTGTCTTCTTGTAACTTGTAATACATAAGAAAACTTTCAGCATTGCAAGCATTTAAAAATATATACAGGTTAGTAAAATAAGAGAAGCTGGTCTGAGTTACTTCAAAATATCAAGACCTTTTCTCATTCCAGTATTCTCACAAGGGCCCGCACCAATTCCTGGGGGGGAGGGGAGGGGGAATCCCAGACCCTGCAGTCTTGCTGTGCTGCAATCTGTGCCTGCATGATCTTGGCTTTCATGTAATTCATTATTTACCTCACTGGTGTTTAAGAATTAGTGAGGGTTGGAATTCAGCTTTTCTGAGACTGAAGCTTATGCAATCTGGGGCTTAAAAGGCTACAAATCATGATTGCACGGGTATAATACTCAGTGAAAAAAGAAATTACACCTTTAAAAAAGGTGATGAGTACCACAAATACGTAACACTATCTTAACTGGTTGACCTACACCACTTCCCATTCTTTCCCCCAAATGGCTACATACTATGTACTCCAAGATATTTTCTATAGCAAGAGATGGTTCAATCCTAGTATGGTTGAAAATTTTTAAAATTTGGTACTTTATAAAATTGTCTTCCACTTTGTTTAGGATTGAGAAAAAACCACTGTTAAATTACTTTTGTATGACCTGCCTTAGTTTTCCTCCCACCAAGAGTTGACTTTAGAAAATATTTGAAACTAAGAAAAATGATTGAGCAGTTGAAGAATGAGCTTTGCAAAATGTTTTAGGCTGAGACGCAAGCATGAGAATAACTTCCCTACCCAGCCCGGCTCAAATGCACATGCCTGGGGGGTTGTTTAAAGGAATTTTATACTTTTACCCACCGTGGTTTCCAGACTAGCTGATAAATTACCTAAAATGTTACAAGTTGTACAATGTGACCTTTACCAATTATCTTCATGTTCCGGGAATGAGATATAAACACAAGGTATAGCTGATCAATAGCTCATGTCGGCTTTAGAACTTCCTTTCCTCCCTTAAACGCCCCATAACTGCTGTTAGTTGGAGCGTTTATTTAGGGCTACTAGAATCTCAGACTGTATTTCTCAGTCTTGGCCCAAATAAACCCTACTTATGATTTCGCCTCAGTTTTTTTCCTTTAGTTGACAACCATCACCACCATCCATCTCCAGAACTTTCTCATCCCAAACAAATCCTCTGTACCCATTAACATTAACTTTCTCCTTTTCTTAGTCTCTGGGTAACATCTAATTCTATTTTGTTTCTATGGATTTTCCTGTTCTAGGTACTGTAGCAAACTTGTCCAACTCTACTACTTGAGACCATCACCACAGCGGTTACTGTTACTGCTCCAGACCGTCATTACAACAGGACTGAACAGGGGATGAACATAGAAATGGTGAAAAAAAATAGAACTTCTAAGGCAAGGCCAGCTTGGGGAAGAAGAGAGCTCCCAGCTTCGAGTGAGCAAGGGCAGCCGCCCGAGCTTCTCAGGCCTCTGCATTTGTTAAGAGCAGGGAGGAGGCCGTCACGACTGGTCAGCTGTGATTGCAGGTTCACATTATTGCCATCAGACTTTCAGACGTACCTAATAACAAACACTGGTGCCTGGGGCGTGACTGCCCTCAGCATAACCGCTGCGCAGCAAACGCAGTTTGTCCGTTTGCCAACATTCTGCACTTGTGAGAAGCAGTTTTGCTGCTTACTCAGCCTCCAAGGGTATAACTGAGTTGATCACAACCCTCTTTCGGCCTCCAACCTTTCCTTTCCCGTTTATTGAATTGGGTAAGATCTGTCCCTGTATTATGGGGGTTGATGTCAGCGTGACTCCGGTCAGTCCTCGGGCCCAGGACACCCACACGGTTTGTTCATCTCCTGTAAAGACACAGGCAGCCCTTGTCCCCACGCTGGTAGCAAATCTACAGAAGCAAAGGTTTCTGTGGCCACAGCCGGGAGGCAACGCCCTGGATGAAGCATCCGCTCCACGAGCTGCAGCTCAGCTTCTGCCTCTGCAGAATTGCTGCGGGGGTAAAAACTTTCTACTGATAATGAAAGCAGCTTTTTCTGATGAACAGAAGGCAGAGAAAACAAATTGAGACTTAATTCTTCTCACTCAACAGTACAGCAAAAAAGCCATCCTGAACCTTCAATTCGCGCTTACACAGGCGGGTCTATTAGACGCTATGGGTTGTGATAAAATCTTTCTCCTAAGTCGTGCTTTTAAATCCCTGGCCTACCACTACCTGAAATTTTCCATAACCCGGAGCAAGAGCTCCTGGGACTTCAGGAATGCCCCCGCAAGTTCAGATGACTTTTGCCTAAAATTAATCCCATCTTCCTGGTGGCAAAGGTCTCCAAATGCCGGTGTCAATCCAGTTTGTTTCCTCTAAACATAACCCGTTCTTTGGGGGATCTAATCCAGTGCTTCCAGGTGTTTGAGGGGGGTCAAGGCACGGAGGACCCCCCCCCCAGGAAACGGAGTCGTGGCCTGGCGACGCCCCCTTCTTCCAGGTGCCCAGGTCCAGGCCCGCTTGTTTCCCAACAGGAGGTGCCGTTTTGATGAAATCTTCAGTGGGACTGATTAGCCCAGTGATTTCCCTAATGGCAACAAGGGCAACGTCCTGGCGCTTTTTCTGTAGCGAGAACTGTTGAGATCCCTTCGGCCCAGAGGTCTGATGCCATTCTCTTCTGAAACGTCCTGTTTTTCTACACTTACATTTTCCCACTCCAGGGCTCAACCCTTGTCTCCTTTCAGATCCGTCAACTACCAGAATTAGCCGTTGCCCGAGTCAACATTGTAAAGCAACGAGGCTGAGTTCCCACATCTTGGCAAGTTCTAAGAAAACCTCCTAAACTTCCTGCACACCTCACAGGTGCCACTGCACGTTCACAACCCACATTCGTATTGTCATGAGCCATAGTCAAAGTGAGCCTTTCTGTAGCCACAGAAGATGGCATAAGCCAATTTTCATTCTCCCTCTCTCGTCTACCACTTTTGATAGGTGCTGTGACTGGGGCAAAAAGTTCTCAGGCCCTGAAATAAAGATATGGTATGCACCAAATTCCAAACAAAAGGGGAAAAAAATTCCCCCATGTTATCCTGATTCAAAAACCTCCCACATTCTTCATACCTCAGGGGCACTGACCAGTACTTTTTTAGAGCACTGGCCTATGTTGCTGCTGGCAGACTTGTAATGGGGTTTCTCGTTCGTCTGGTTGGTTTTAGTTTTCTGTTCTAGACCTTCCTCGTTCAAGTCCCTATAGGACCCTGGTCTGTCGTTGCAAGTTTCTACTAGTCTCTGCTGGTCTTATCCCTATCTGTCCCCCATGGTCCCTGGCCAGTTCCTGCCTTTCCCTATGCATACTCTATTTGTCTCTATCCTACTTATCTCTATTTGTCCCTCCAGGCCTCTGCTTGTCCCTGGATGTCCCTGCTCAGGCACCACTTGTGACAGACTTGTACTATTACTACTTGAGACCATCACTGCAGCAGTTACTGTTACCGCTTGAGACCATCATTACAGGACTGAAGAAATGAACGTAGAAATGGTAAAAGAAAAAAAAAAAAAACTTTCAAGGAAAGGCTAGCTTGGGGGAAGAGATCCCAGCTTTGAGTGAGCAAGGGCAGCCGCCCCAGCCTCTCAGGCCTCTATTGAGTAGCAATAGCAGGGAGGAGGCCGTTACCACTGGTGAGCTGTGTGATTGATCACAGGTTCACATTGCCATCAGACTTTCAGACGTACTAATAAACACTTGTGGCCTGGGGCGTGACTGCCCTCAGCATAACCTTTGCGTGGCAATCGCAGTTTGACAGTGTGCCAACATTCTGCCTTTATGAGAAGCAGCTTTGCTGCTTTCCTCAGCCTCCGGGGTATACCGAGTTACTGACTTGATCACGACCCTTCTTTTTTGGCCTCCAACCTTTCCTTTTTGTTTTTTCAATTGAATAAGATCTGTCCCTGTATCATGGGGGTTGATGTCAGCGTGACTCCAGTCGGTCCTCGGGCCCGAGAACACCCACACGGTTTGTTCATCTCCTGTAAAGACACAGGCACACCACGCTCGTCCCCACGTTAGTAGCAGATCTACAGAAGCAAAGGTTTCTGTGGCTGCAGCTGGGAGGCAACGCCCTGGATGAAGCATCCGCTCCACGAGCTGCAGCTCAGCTTCTGCCTCTTTGCAGAATTGCTGGGGGGTAAAACTTTGTTGATAACTAAAGACAAGCTTTTTCCGATGAACAGAAGCAAATTGAGGCTTATCCTTCTCATGCAACAGTACAGCAAAAAAGCCGTCCTGAACCTTCAATTCGCACTTACACAGGCGGGTCTATCAGACGCTCTGGGCTGTGATAGACAAATCTTTCTCCTGTGTGTGCTTCCAAATCCCTGACCACCTCGCTTCTCACGCAGAGAAGGGCACGATTTACAGGGAATAAGCAACAGTTGTGTGATATTCTCCTGGTTCAAAACCCAGAGATCTTGTGACGTTACCACTACCCGAAATTCTCCATAACCCAGAGCAAGAACTCCTGGGACTTCAGGAATGCCCTGAAAGTTCACATGACTTTTGCCTAAAATCCCATCTATCCTGTTAGCAAAGGTCCCCAAATGCCAGTGTCAACTTTGTTCTCTAACTTAACTCATTCTTTGGCGGATCTAATCCTGTGCTTCCAGGTGTTTGAGGGGGAGTCAAGGCACCTCAGGAACCACCCCCCTGAAACGGAGTTGTGGCCTGGCCTGGGGACGCCCCCTTGTTCGAGCTGCCCAGGTCCAGGCCTGCTTGTTTCCCAACAGGAGGTGCCATTTTGATGAAATCTTCAGTGGGACTGACTAGCCCAATGATTTCCCTAATGGCAACAAGGGCAACATCCTGGTGCTTTTTCTGTAGCGAGAACTGTTGAGATCCCTTCCGCCCAGAGGTCTGATGCCATTCTCTTCTGAAACGTCCTGTTTTTCTACACTTACATTTTCCCACTCCTGGGCTCAACCCTGGGCTCCTTTCAGATCCGTCAACTACCAGAATTAGCCGTTGCCCGAGTCAACATTATAAAGCAATGAGGCTGAGTTCCCACATCTTGACAAGGTCTAAGAAAACCTCCTAAACTTCCTGCACACCTCACAGGTGCCACTGCACGTTCACAACCCACATTCGTCTTCTCATGAGCCATAGTCAAAGTGAGCCTTTCTGTAGCCACAGAAGATGGCACAAGCCAATTTTCATTCTCCCTCTCTTGTCTACCACTTTTGATAGGTGCTGTGAGTGGGGAATAAATTCTCAGGCCCTGAAATAAGATGGCATGCACCAAACTCCAAACAAAAGGAAAAAAATAACCAAATTCTTCCCCATGTTACCCTAATTTAAGAACTTCCCGTTCTTCATACCTCTGGGGCACTGACCAGTACATTTTTAGAGCACTGGCCTTATGTTGCTGCTGGCAGACTTGTAATGGGGTTTCTCGTTCATCTGGCTGGTTTTAGGAACAAAAAAGTTCCAGCCGACCTTCCTCATTCAAGTCCCTATAGGACCCTGTCTGTCCCTGCAAGTCGTTATCCTTATCTGTCCCCCATGGTCCCTGCTAGTTCCTGTCTTTCCCTACCCGTACTCTGTCTTTATCCCTACTTATCTCTATTTGTCCCCCAGGCCTCTGCTTGTCCCTGGATGTCCCTTGCTCAGGCACCACTTGTGACAGACTCGTACTATTACTACTTGAGACCGTCACTACAGCAGTTACTGTTACCGCTTGAGACTGTCATTACAGGACTGAAAGGAGCAATGAACGTAGGAAATGGTAACAAAAGACAAAAGAAAACTGTCTGAAGGAAAGGCTAGCTTGAGGGAAGAAGAGAGATCCCAGCTTCGAGTGAGCAAGGGCAGCCACCCGAGCGTCTACAACCCTCCGTATTTATTGAGTAGAAAGAGCAGGGAGGAGGATATCACGATTGGTCAGCCACGTGATTGATCACAGGTTCACATTATTGCCATCAGACTTTCAGACGTACCTAATGACAAACACTCGTGCTTGGGGCGTGGCTGCCCTCAGCATAACCTCTGCACAGCAAACGCGGTTTGTCCGTTTGCCAACATTCTGCATTTATGAGAAGCAGTTTTGTGACTGACTTAGCGTCCCGTGGTATCCTGAGTCGATGATGGCCCTCACTCTTTCGGCCTCCAGCAGGGTATCTCATATGAATGGAATCATACAATGTTTGCCTTTATGCTTATTTCACTTCACATAACGTTTTCAAGGTTCGTTCATGTGGCAGAAAATATCAGAGTTTCATTCCTTTTGAAGGTGGAATAGGATCACATTGTGTGTATGTATCACATTTTGCTTATGTACTTGTCTGTTGATGGACACAACCTTTTGGCTATTGTAAATAATGGAGCTGTCAACACTGTTGCACAATTTTCTGAGTTCATGATTTTAATTCTTTTGAATTTCAAAAATAATTGTGAAATTCAGAAATAATTTTGAAATTCTGTTGAATGGTATCTTCAATAAGTTGAGACATACATTTGTATTTATTCAAGGATTTTTCCCATTTGCTATCAAATTTTGGTTTTTTGTTATAGACACATAAGAATTTTTTTATACATGTGCTGGATATTTTGTTTTCAGTTTTGTTACACATCTGCTAGTTTGTGACCTATCCAAGTGTTTAAATTGTTTATTTGTAAATTGAATTACCAATATTTTACTTTATATTAGTTATTTTTGTATCTTAAGCAATGTGTTCATAACTTAAAGTCAAGAAAATATTATCCTATCTTATCTTGTAAAACTCATAGTTTATTTTTCCTTTCTTCACCTTTTAGTTTTTAACTCACCTAAAACATTTTGTGGTACAGTATGTGACCTTAGGCAAATGGTCCATTTTCCATATGAACAAACAGTTTTCCCAATACAACTTGATGAATGTATTTTTTCCCAGATCTGCAGTGACATCTCTGTCCCTTTAGAGTCACATTCTCCAAAAACTTTGCCTGTTCTTGGTCTCCCCAGTTCCTCCACTGTCCTCTCTATTCAGGATATTTACCTGTCATTTCAATGATCTTTATGTGGATAAATCAGACCTTTCAGGCCTTGTTGTACTAGGGCCATCAACACAGTTTTGTTTGTCTGGTTTTTTCCTTGTTTTGATATAACTGTCTGTTCCCTCAACTGAAGATGTGTGTTTTGTTTTGTTGCATTTTCATCTGTCTTCAAGTCCACCAAACTGTGATTGAGTTTCCTAACCCACTGTTTTGTTTTTCCTTTTAATTTCTTTTCTCCTTGTGTCATTTCCCCAGGTTCACTTAGTACTGGAGGGATCCTAGCTCAGTTACTGGTCCTCTTCTTCTTTTTTTTTTTTTTCTTTTTTCTGTACCTTTTCTCTGTTAAGCTCATTGGGGTTCTTAGCTATAACCATTTATCTATATAATATCTATATATTAATGACTTCAGTTCAAAACAAACTTGGCATTCACCAAACTGAACTGATCTGTGCCTCTTCCTTCCCACCCTAAACTTCCTGCAGTTGTGTCTTTCCTTAGTCCCCCTGGTAGGAGGTCCCCAATTTCAGTCGCTCAATCTAAGCCCTTAGAGTTGCCCCTGGTGCTTCTCTTTCCCTTGAAACCAATATCCAACTAGTAAAGGAATCCTGTTGTCTCTACCTTCAGAATACACCTAGGTTCCAACCATTTCTACGGTATGTTCCTGCTTCACCTAAATCCTCTAAGGCTTATTTCTAAAGCAGCAGTTGAAGAAACATCAGATCATGCCACTTTGGTGATTAAAACCCCATTGTAGCTCACCGTTTATTGGGAGTAAAATCTAAAATTCTTACAGTAAGGTATAAGGGGCCCTTTCCATGCTCCTCTCCCCATCACCAGACTTAGATGTCTGCTCGTACCACTGTTTCCCTCACTGCTCCAGTCATCATTGCTTCTTGTCACTCTTCGAATAAGCTGTGTAACACTCTCACTTCGGGGCTGTCCTACCAGGTTTTTTGGGTTTTTTTTCTCCACGTGGGATCCCTCCCACCCCAACACTATCCCAGGGCTAAATTCTTTATCTCCTCAAGACTGCTCCAATGTTATCCTTCCAAAGAGGTCTAGACTATCGATGACATTGTAAAAAGCAACCAATATGACCACAGTTTCAGCAATTCTTTCTCTCCCTCAATCTACTCTACTTTTCTCTTTCTCTACCATTTGACATTCACAGACTACAGAGTTAACTTACTTATTCTGTTTATTATTATTCACTGCCTCTGGGCTACATGGGCACCTTCATGAGGACAGGCACCTATTTTGCAAACAAATATATCCCAAGGGTCTTAATAGTTCAATAAATGGCTGATCCCTGACATAATGTAGGGATACAGTTCAGACACACCTTACATCCCTGATATAATGAACTGATATACTTCACACACACATTCTATCCCTGATATAATGTATGGATACGGTTCAGGCACACCTTATCTCCCTGATATAATGTACTGATACAGTTCACAGACACTTTCTATCCCTGATATAATGAACTGATACAGTTCAGACACACATTTTATCCCTCTGTAATGATGCTAAGCCTAAGAATCTAGGAGTATAGAAACTTTAAGCAAAACCCCCTAGAAATGGACTGCATAGACCACATGTGGTTTGTTGTGACTTCCCTGTGAATAAGATGGGTCACACGGTAAGATGATAGACAGTATCAAAACTCGCAAAGTTTACAATTAGTGGTATGGGATGGGGGGGGGGCAGGGGAGGAAAGTAAGACTTTCTTTTCCTTGCTCATCAAAAGGTTCATGGCTGGTAACTTCCAACAAAAGACAGATTAGTAACAGAAAAGTATAGGAAATTTACTTAATAGAAGTTTCATGAGGCATGCAAACCTTAAAAGTATGATTAGATCGTTTAAAAATATGATGTAATGGAAATAAACTGAGGAGGACAACTTAGCAAGGTTTGTGTGTTCAGATTCTAGTGGCCTCCCCATGTGACATTTTTTTCCCCTCTGGGCATTGGTCAGGGCCCCTCTGGAATAAGGGGTTTGTTACCTTCTTTCAGAAGAGGTCTGAGAATTCTTTTGTGGACAGCTCTCAAGGGAGAAGGGCAGAAAAAATCAGAAAGTTACCTTTCTACCTCTTCCATTTTCTCAATTTTCTTCAGTGTATTTAGTAGGTCAAGTTTGCATCTGATGAAAAAGCTGAACACTGTAAAATATTTAAAGAGGTTTATTCTGAGCCAATGTGAGTGATGATGGCCTGGGGTAAAGCCTCAGAAGATCCTGAGAAAGTGTGCCCAAGGTAACCTCTGTCTCCCTAAAACTTAGGGAAAGAACTTACATGCAGAGACATAAATCGAAACATGTAAAATACACATTGTTTCAGCCTGAAAAAGCAGGACATGAAGTGGAAGGCTTATGAGTCACAGGTGGATGCAAAGATTTTTCTGATTGGCAATTGGTTGAGAGAGTTAAGCTAAAGACGTGAAGTCAGTAGAAAAAAACGCTCGAGTTAAGGTAAGGGACACCATTTGGGGGTCCTCCAAATCAATTCCATTCTGCCACTATCCACAGTCAAATGCTCTAGCCCAAGCTAAACTCCCACGACCATCTGCCACGATCTATCTGGAGATAGTATCAGATCCCACAGGGTGAGGGCTCAGTCTGTTAATACTGCTTTCCATTTCCAGTGCCAATCACAAGCCCCAAGTTGTCCTGTGCTTTTTTGACCAAGTGATTGTCAATTGAGGATCCCACGGCCCTTCCTTGGGTTCAGTTAGTTTGCTATAGAGGCTCACAGAACTCAAGGAAACATCTATGTTTACCATTTATTATAAATGATATTACACAGGATACATAGAAACAACCAGATGAAAAGACACCAGGGTGAGGTCTAGGAGAGCAGAAGAGCTTCTGTCTCTGTGGAGCTGGGGCATGGCCCCTCCAGGCAGGTGGGTGGGTTCTTATCACCCTCCTGTTCAGCTGCATGAGTTTAGCTGTCCAGCAGTTTTCTGTCCTCTCCTTTTGGCCTTTATGTGGAGACCTTATTGAATGGTCATGATCGAAGCATGGACAATTGCACAGAAATATGACTGGACACAGAGTATGACCTACTGTTGATAGAGTGAGTGGGGACACCCATCAAGGCCTGTCTGATCAGATTCTTCTTGGCCCCTCTGTGTAGCGTTCCCTCCTCCAGGGTACGAGAGAGAGCCCTTTTGAAACAGAGGTCTTGTGACCTGCAATCAGACAAGGTAGTCAGATAATTTCTTTGTGACCAAAAGTGGGCAAAGATTGGATTATATTTTTAGTCTCTAAGGCTTTCTTTGGGGAGAAAAAGAAGCAGGTGAAAAGAGGGAAGGCAAAGATCACAGAGAGAGATTCCGTTTTCTGAGGCCTCAAGAACCACAACATTGGAACATAACTAGGGAGTTATGAACCAGAAACCCTAGACAAAAAAACCAATGTTGTAAATCATATCACTCCCTCCCCTTTTGCTTCATCTTCCGGTGAAAGCACAGCCACAGTGACCACAGAGTCTCCCCTTTACCATATGCATGGGAAGGAATCGACTATCAAAAGACACCTCTTGACACCCTTTGAGGAGCCTTGAACCTCCCCAAGGCCCTCTTCAGGGCTCCAGTCACATCCTTGTTTCTAAGGCTGTAGATGAGGGGGTTCAGCATGGGTGTGAGAATGGTGTAAAACACAGAGAGGACTTTGTCCTGGGCTGGCGTGTGGTAGGAGTGTGGCAGCATGTAGGTGTACATGGCAGCCCCATAGAACAAGGACACCACAGTCACGTGGGATGAACAAGTGGCAAAGGCCTTCTTCCTGCCCTCCACTGAGCTCATGCGGTGAACTGTGCTCAGGATTCGCGCATAGGAAGCAAGGACTACAGAGAAAGGAATCAGCAGCATCAAAACACAGCACACGTACATCACTGTCTCGTAGAGGGCTGTGTCTGCACATGCCAACTTCAGGACTGCCGGAGCCTCACAGAAGAAGTGGTTGATCTCCCGGGAATTGCAGAAGGGAAAGCTCATGGTGATGGGGGTTAGGAGGAAACCATCCAAAGAGCCCCCAAACCAGGAACCTGCTATAATCATCCAACAGACCCGGCGGCTCATGAGGACAGGGTATCTCAGAGGGTTGCAGATGGCCACATAGCGGTCATAGGCCATGAGGCCCAACAGGAAGAATTCAGCTCCCACAAGGGTAAGGTAGAGGAAGTGTTGAGCTGTGCACCCCACAAAGGAAATGGTCCTTTGATCCAGCAGGTAATCAACCAGCATCTTAGGCACAATGGTGGAAATGTACATCATGTCAATTAAGGAAAGGTGGCTGAGGAGGAAGTACATGGGTGTGTGAAGGCGCAAATCTGTTTGGATCAGGAAGATCATAACCCCATTGGCCATCAGTGCGGTGACGAAGATGATAGCGATGATGGCAAAAAGAAGACCTGAGGTTTCCTTTCTGTCAAACAGCCCCATGAAAGTGAAGTCCGTAGAGGATGTGTTGTGCTCTTCCATTGATCCTACAATTGTGCTGATATAAGGTAATATATTGTGAATAAGATGACAGCATTCCCAGGGCAGTAAAATAACAACACTCGAATTAATTATTAGGTAGCAAACTTTTAAAACTGGGAAGAAAACATTTAAAAATAGTATTCTTGGCACACTGGGACTGATACCTAGCATTTAATCAATTCCAGAAGGTTTTTAAATAAAATTGGTCATTATTAATCAATAATTGCTTAAATACATTGGAGAAGATGATGTCAGCAGATGATACTGTATTACAATGATATACATTACAATGCCTAAGGGTGCATACCATGCTACACAGCAGTTAAACATACCATGGTCTGGTGTGTGTGTGTGTGTGTGTGTGTATGTATGTTTATGTTACCTTAGATGCATTTAAATTTGTATTATTATTTAATGCGTCTTTGTGTGGTCGGCATCAGCACCATTTTAAAAACATTTTTGCTGGCTGTGAGTAGCTCATGTCTTCCATTTAGCTACAAGTATGGGTTATCTGCCGTTTGGATCACAAGTCACTGTCTACGTCAGGAGAGTATACTTGGTGTTAGTCTATCCATGTCCCAGACAAATTATAAGGGATGAAATAAAAAGGGCAACAGAAACTCAGTGGAAACTACTCTTGCAAATTTATACATAAGAATTATTCTCAATACAAGAGGCATTCAGTGTTACTGAATTTTATTTATTTTCAGTTTTAAGATGATGAGGAATTAACATTAGGATTGTGATTAGCATGACCATTAGAAACTAGTATTGGCAATTAATATTCAGCGGAAATACCACAGGGACATAAACCTTGAGCTATAACTCACTGGTTATTTTTAGAAATTATTATTTTTCATAGTTCTTGATAATTGAGAAAAACTGAGTGTGTGTTATGTAATTTCAGGTTACAATAAAGAAACAAATGTCCACAACAAACTTCATGAAAGTAAAGGATAATTTTTCACATGTTTTAAGGCTAAACGTGTTCCAAGACAGACATTTTACCAACATATTTGGGAGTAAAACTGATCAAACTAGTCTAATGCTCCTCTAAATATTCTAAAAATATTAGCGTTTGAGTCCATTGCCCATAAAACAAAGTTACTATTGAGAATAATGATGATGGCATCGTGGAGTTTACTTTTGCCAAGTGTCAGGCTAATAAGTGCTTTGTTTCTATTGACTCCCTGATATTCACGATAGAACTA
>NW_026089010.1:0-39836 GCF_024542745.1 Macaca thibetana thibetana | reverse complement strand
AAAATACATGTCCACACAAAAGCCTATATATGAATATCTACAGAAGCTTTAATAATGATAGCCCAAAACAAATGTCCCTCGACAAGATAAACAAAATGCCATATATTCATACAATGGAATACTATTCAGCAATAGAAACAAGTTAATTATTGATATGCCAATAAAATGAACAAATCTCAAAATAATTATGCTGGGTGGAAAAAGCCAAACACAAAAGAGTACATACTAAACAATTCTATTTATATAAAATTCTGGAAAATGTGAACTTCCCTGAAGTGACAGAAAACAAATCAGTAGTTCTACGATGCTAAGGGCAGGAGGCAAGATGAACTGCAAACATATACAAGGGAACTTTTTGGAATGATGGAAATGTTTCATGTGTTAATAATGGTGGTTTCCCAGGGGTATGCGTCTGTCAAAAGTCATTAAATCACACAAATTTGTAAAGTGGCAAAGAGGAAGTTAAAGCAGAGGAGTTGGAAGCTGAGTCAAGAGAGTCCCTCACATGTCCAGGGAAGTTTAGTGAAAATCTCAGGCTGGAAATACACTAGACTGAGTTCCAGATAGCTGTAGTCAGAACAAGGGTGATCTCACTGGTGGTAAAGACCACTCAGTGGTGAGCTACACACACATCCTTCTTGCCTGGAGGGCTTTCCTCTTCCTAGCCACATCTGTCCTATCTGAAAGACTCTCTTCCTCCAAGAATTATTTTTTAAATTTTCCCTGCTCATTCTGCATTTACAGCATGGTTTCCACTAAGTCATCTATATAGCACTTCCTTTCACAACCAGTTGTTGCCCATTGCATATCACTTTTTAAGTCAGATATTACCAAGCATTGGCAAAAAGGTGGGGAAAGAGAGCCCTCACCCCCTGCAGGTGCAGCCATTCTGAAGGACAATTGTGTACCTTAAATCCACCAAGCCCACTCCTGGGTATACACCCGGGGACATCCTTCCCAGGGAACACAAGATGTTGCTAACAAGCTTCACTACCACCCTGCTGGAGGCAACCTAGGTGTCCATCTCTAAGGAATGTACAGGTAAAATGTAGTATGTGCATACAATAGGATAATGAACTATATTTTCATTTAGAAACCTGGATTGATCTCAAAAATGGAGTTAAAAGAAAAAAAAGCAAAAACAGAATGGGATTTATAGCACAATTCCATTTATGTATCAAACACACACATAAAGCAGCCTTGTATATTTTTGTAAGGAGCGCTCATATATCTAAATAAACACATGTTGGATGGATTGGAAGAACTATATTAAATATATTAGAGTGGATGCCTATGGGAGGAGGGCAATGTGGGATTAGGAATGATAGACGAAGGGGAAAAAAACAATAAACCTTTAAAAAAAAGTTTTCACAAAAAGCTTGGTTCTTCTATGAATAAATGATAATATTCCACAACTGAGAAGCAGGATTACCTCAAACATGTACACCTGAATTCCAAAAGATACAAAAAAGAAAAAAATTTGATATAATTCTAACATTTTTGTCTGTTTTTCATATTCAAAACAAATGAACTGTTTCCTGCTTTAAAGGTTTTCTATTGTTGCCATAACAAATTACTATATACTTAATAGCTTAAAACAACAAAAATTTATTGTCATATAGTTCTGTAGGTAAGAAGTCTACCACATGTCTTACTGGGCAAAAATCAAAAGTGTTGGTAGCACTGCGTCCTTTTCTGAGGGCTCTAGGAGAGTTTCCTTGGTTGTTCCAGCTTCTAGAGATCACCCACATTTCTCAACTCATGGCCCTCCTCCTCTGTCTTCAAAGCCAGCAAGGGCAGCGCTAGTCCTTCTCACATCTCCTTCTCTGACTCTGACCTTCTCTTCTGCCTCCCTCTTTCACTTTTCAGGACGCTTGTGATTATATGGGGCCCACCTGGATCATCCAGGACACACACTCTCTCTATCTTAAAATCAGCTGCTTAGCCACCTTAATTTTATCTGCAACCTCCACTCCCCTTTTCTATGTAAGGTAACATACTCACAGGTTCTAGGGATTAGGACACGGACATTTGGTAGTCTGTTATTCTACCACACCTCAGCATATGTCAAATACTGAAAAACACAAAACCATATACTCTCTCATTGTGAATGAGTTATTCAGCCAAATAACCAAAGATACGTTTATGCTACTATGTGCTAGATCCCCATGGTAAGAGCTGAAGTTATAGTAGTGGTCAGGAGTTGGGGGTTTGGTGACGTTCCCTTCCCTTGCAACAAAAATTCCCACTCTGGCATATTTTAGCTAAAGGATAAATGAGAAGTATTCTGATTAAGCTGTCTTATTACAGTGTAAATGACTGGCCTCTAGAAGAGATATTTACGTCCTTTTCAAAAGAAGCACCCTAACCCAGGGCCTCTCAAAATTTAAAGGGCATACAAATTGCCTGGGAATCTTGTCAAATGGAGTTTTGATCCAGTAGGACTGGCATGAGGCCTGAGTCTGCTTTTTCACAAACTTCCAGATGATGCTAATGCTACCTGTCCAGGGCTGTACTTCTGTTTGAGTTAGAGAGAAGACCCTAACTCAAACAGAACTCCAATTGTAAGCCATAGTCAGTCCGACCCTGCCATCAGTTCAATCTTTATGATGGGTTTACCTCCTTCTAAGAGATGATGGTAGTCAATCAGCTTTGCAAAACACCACACTTTGTCACTGTGACAAAATACCCCCAACAGAGAGGACACTTTGCCTACTGGGAATGCCCTCAATTTCCCACAAGGATGGTTTCTGACCAAGACCCACGTTCATCTCCAGATATGGGTGTGCTGTATACAATCTTGATAGGATAGTCTGAGTCTCCTGTTTCCCCGGCCAGGACTCCTAATCTCCGAGACTGATGCCCCCCAGACAGTGTGACCCAGTGGCCCAGTATCTGAATTCATATCTATTTCAGAAGTGTATGTGATTGGGCAAAATCAGGACCATATTGGGACAGATTACCTGAGCTATTTGAGGAGTACCTTACTAGATCAAGTTATAAAAATGGACAAGATTCAACGTTATCTCCTTACTAGTATTTTGCAAACTAGTTCCTTCAGGGCTGAGAAACAGATGAGCAGAAGACAGAGCAGAAGCAATAGAATCTCCATAGGTAAGTTGAGCTCTCTTTATAGCGACCTCAAGGGAACTCTGGCCAAAGAAACTACCTTAGTAAAGCTCAAGGACCAATGGGAGGACACATTATTGCATCAGGTGAATTGATAATGTAATTTGTAAGGTAAAAGAATGCAAGTTCCTATATATACCACATGGCTGTTCCTGATTAATGAATTTGGGCAGTACCACTTCACACTACACTTTTGAACATTGATGTACTTGGGTGTTCTTGAGCTGCGATTTCCCCAAATCCTTGTTTGGGCTGCAAAACTTTGATCACTTGGGGGCAACAAAGCAGAGCCATACCTGCAGTTCCACACCTTCTACTTACAAGATAACTAGGTGCATCTCATCTCTTCGGCAGAGTGCTGTTACAACATTTCCCCTGAGGATTCCTTGAGGAACCTCCATCTTATGGCATCTATAGGCCTTCTTCCCAAATTATTCCGGGTGGGTAGCTGCTAAAAACACTTGTGTGGGAACAAACACTGTGGGAGCTCCCCCACTCAAGCTGCACAGATCCAAAGTTGGTACCCCTGCAATAGAGCAATGGTGGAAGGCATGGATCTCTGCCAGGTGAAGAGGAGACATATTCTGACTATAGCAGGACTTAAAGCTGTCAATTCATCCAGCATCTCAGCTGAATGACCTCCATGACAGCTGTTTCCTATTGTAGAACAAATTAAGTTAGGGGGTCACTATTCTCTCTCACCCTAAGCATTCATTCAAGTATTAAAGTGTCGAACTTTACATCAGGCCACAGCTTTTAAGACATAGAGTCTAATACCCATCATTTTGCAGATTTTTTTTTAAAAAATGAAGACTAGCTATGAAGGCCCAGGAAGCCAGCTCACCCTCCCACCTTCTGTTTACATCTCACTCCCACCTCTATACTTTTTTACCACTTTCATATTTTTTATTTCCTCCTTCCCTTTCACTTAGCTTGAAATGATGGTCCTGAATTTCTTGCCTCCACCAAAACTGGATGGATGGCTTTTCTCCCTCTGCTGAAAGAAGAAAGCTGTGAAAGCCTGCAGATAAGGGAATTAAATAGATCAAGATAAACAGGCAGTTCATGATAGAGATGACATCCAAACCCAGCTCACAGAGGCCAGTCAGGTGACTGTTTGAGGTCACATATCTAGTTGATGGCAATGCTGGGATCAGAACCCACCTCCAACTTCAAGAGTTTTTCCCACTAAACCTTCCTCAACCATAACTAGAACACCCTTTCCCATACCTGATGGAATGACACTTCATTACAGATTCAAAAATACCTTTGAAGATATTCACCTTGAAAGCTGAAGGTCAAGGTCTGCTTTGGGGAAAAGGGTAAATGGAGCTACCTGGGAATGCTACTGATCAGGCCTGGGTCTTTTGTCTCACAGTCACATTAGCCTTCCCACCTAATTCCATTTTTAGGGTTTAAGCTTTTTAATTCTTTTCCAACCCAATCCCTGTCTGGCCATGTGTTATTACTATCTTGCTATTTCAAGTTTCTCTCCAGCTGGGTAAATCTTCATTCTGTGTCCTAGCCCTGGGTTTTCTCTTTGATTTCCTCTCATCTGCCCAGGAGGCCAGCTTACCCTCCCACCCCTCTATTCACATCTCACTCAACTCTTCCCACTTCTATACTTTTCACCACTTTCATACTTTCTACTTCCTCCCTTCCTTTCCACTGCTCTTGGAATGATGGCTTCTGACTTTTTTGCCTTCACCAAAACTGGATGACTTTTCTCCCTCTGCTGAGGGAGGTGGGGGGCGGGGGGGAAGCCGTGAAAGCCCAAAAAATGCCATCTTTCATCTCATTTTCTATTTCTAGCACATATTCTATTTATAATTCTGCCTCCCCCATAGCAGATTGACACAGCACTCTGCTTAGTTCCCAGAATAAATGCAATTCAAGAATGAGAGGCAAGTCCAGGCTCCCAGGATTCTTCTGCAGTCAGGCATTTGTTAGGGTTTTTTTCTGCTAGCATTTGAGGAGTGTCTCTGCTGGTAGCTGTGCTTCTCTGAACCCATCTTTCACTGTCCTGAAAATGCCTTCCACACAGGATTCTCTTCATGGCAGATTTCCTTTCCTGATCATGTCTGGACCAAGCTTATATCAAAGGCAGCTTTTATTCCCCACACATACGTTGACTGTGCCATGAAAGATATTTAAATATTTGTTGGTAAACAAATGAATACTGGCATATTAAATGACAAGTCATAACCTGAGTTTGTGGGAAGCCAATTTGGAATTATATTTAATCCACAAAGTAAACAATACATGTAAAAATTTACATTTTCAAATTAAAAACCAATTTTATACGACACTCAATATCTCCGATGTCCCCATAACCAAATCATTATAAAACCTGAAGGAAAGAGCAACATTTGCAGAGTAACTTCCACCTTAGGAACTGTGCTTTGCTCACATAATTTTATTTATTCTACAACTTGTGAAATAGGTATTATTATCCCCACTTCGTAGGTAACAAAACTGAGACCCATGCAAGTTGAGTAGCTTAGCTTAGGTAACAGAAGAAGTAAGTGGCAAAAAATGAATTAGACCCAAGTTTATCTGACTTCAAAGCTCACTTTAAAAACCAAAAGAGGACGTGGGATCTTTGAACACAGCACCTGATGTAGCACATGCTGATGACTTCGGTGCAGACTGTGTTCCCCTTGACTATTTCTTTCCTGCTTAGCACATAGTAGATGCTCAAACAAATAGTTGTTGAATTAAATTATTGACTGTAGCATTTAGACTCAAAGTTCCTTAATCTGGTAGTACGCTAACATTCAGGGCTTGATATAGACACTTTAGAAGAAACCCAGCATCAAGCTTTGGAAGGTTATCCTGTGGGGATGCATAGGCCAATGTTCTCTGTCTTGTCTTCATCAGGGAAAACAGACACAGGATGATGACTTGAGTAGGCAAGATGTAGGTAATAGCTAAGGGAAACATGGTCAAACACTGGATCAAGCCACTGAGGAAGACAAAATATTTTGTCTGCAGATGCCCGTCACTCTCGGATAAGCCAGGCTTGAGAGGCTGCAGAGGCACCAGGAGCTGCTCTTCCGCATTTGTGGCAACAGTAAGAAGAGTCTCCTAGCAGAAACTGACCTTGTTCTATAGCATCCTCTCCATGGTAATGTGGAGTTGTTAGTTCCCTTCATTGCTCTCTGATGCGTAGCTTTAATTGTATCTTTGCTTTTATGCAGAGAATGGATTCATGTTCCCAAGAGGATAGCTGGGAAAACCCACTGCCAGCCTCGAATACAAATAGGAACCTGCAGAAACTGCTGCTTCATGAGTGGGCACAGGGAAGAGGAGATGAAAGAGGACAACAACCTCCAAAGGTCTGAGGTTCAGGCATGGAGGGATCACAGTTCCTCTTGCCCTCTTCCAAGGAGTGCAAACAGGAGCAATTTTACTCAAAGGAAAATGATAAAATTGCCTTCCAGGGGATGTTATGTGGTGCGAGAAAGCTACCATCCCCCCAAAAAAGCTGTTCCTCACCCATACAGGAGCTCCCATGGCTGAGGGACAGCTAATACCACTGTTGACATAATTACCTTCCTCAATTTTTTAGGCATGTTTCTCCATACTTGAGATCATATTGTATAAACATTTTGCAACCTACCTTTTCCAGTTAACATTGTAGCTTGTAAGCATTTGAGGGGAGGATATTATAAAATCCAGCCATTTTACAGTTGAGGGAGACATCAGGCAGAAATAGCAGCAACGACAGGTACTCCTGGGCTGGCTCCCAGGAGGTCAAATGGTCCTATCCCACCCATGGTATGGTGCGCCCATTTATACAACCTCATGAAGCAGTTGGTAGTGGTTGGCTCCTGGAGGTAGGATCAAGGGAGTTGTTGTCTTTTTAAAAAATCTCTCAACTTCTTATATTTTTCAAAATTTCATAATAAACCAGTATCACTTTTATAGTCAGAAAAAAATATTTTAAAGATGTTTCCTTCCTGCTGCCAAGAAAGCAGCAAAGCATTAGAATCTGAATCAAGGCAGAAGAGCAAGCTACGCAGGCTCGCCTCACCATGCTTGAGGCTCCCCAGCTGTGGAATGGGGACAGTCACCTTGGACCTCCCAGAGTAGAGACTGTAACACTATCTGTCACATAGGGAGAAGGTGATGTCACTCTAGGACAAGGTGAAGAGATGAGCAGCCCACATCTGGGAGGTGGCCAAGCTTTGTGGCCCACAGCTGCCCACCCCTCCAAAGCCCCCCAAAGCCTCTCAGAGGAAGAACAGGAATTTGTCTTATTTATGATTATAACCTCCCAACTCAGCCATCATTCAGAACAGATTGGAACCTTGGTATCTTTAGACCCTGAGAAAGGAGTTAAGCTACATTCTTTTCCCATTGCTTGTGAACAGGGCCAACTCATTCATTAGGCACAGGAGACACAGTAGCTAGGGACCAAAACACTGTTAGGGGTACACAAAATGTTTTAACATATTATATTCATGTATTTGCCATTATTTCAAAACAGTCATAAAATAGGATTTTTCATTTTCTTAATGGAGGAAAAGGTCCAAGAAGGCAAAAGTGCTTCCTGCCCACAGAAATCATAACATGACCCTGTCACTTAGTCTATATTTCAGCTTCATTTTTTCCAAGCCTTTCCATGAAATTATCAAGGTGGATTATGAACCAAAATGTCTACTATTCCTCTCTAATCATCTTCTTCATCATTCTGGTAAAGAGGAAACAGACTCTGGGTGTAGATTTTTGGCATGAAAATAACCAGAGCCCTGAGGTTAAACAGAGACCCTCACAGCAGAATTAGGCAGATGGAAACATATTTGGCAGAGAGCAGAAGAAAACGCTTTATAAATTGCTCCCACAAAAACCATTACAACACTGATGGATAAGATGCAATAACTCTAGGAAATGATCTGGCATTGCCCCTTTTTCCTAGGAATAATTGTCCCTCATTCCTTAGGATAACATTTCTGTGAAATATGAACATCCCTTTCATAATTTCATAACCCTGGTCCTTTTAAAATTAGAGTTATAAATAAATAAGTACAATTTGCAAACCGTTTGATTACATCCCTATACTTTACCAGGATTCCCTAAGGAGGCACTTACACCACTTTTTACGTCATTAAATATTTAAATAAAAACTCATTGAAGTGAATCGTGGGACAGAAAGGCATTCATGAAGCACATGTTTGGGCACGATGCAGCAGCAGGCTTTAGACGTAGGGAGCACACAGAATATTTGCTCCCTGCAGACCAGGCATAGCATAATGCAGCCAAGGGGCTTTGAAGGGAGGGAATACAGGTTTCAAGGAAGGAAGCCAGTAGAGAAATCCCCAGTTTTACTTAGCGTCCCTTATCCAGCATTTTATTATTATTTTCACTGGTAAACATTGACTGAGCACAACACTATGTGAAGAGAGCGGGAATGTTGTATTAAATAGCCCTGACCCACAGGAGTTTGCAACATGGTTAGAAACCATGAAAATACTAGATGTAAGTGGATCACAGCAATATCAAGGCGTACATGCCGAATGACAGAGGAGTGGTCCCAACCGTAAGTTTTGTATGAGAGCCAAGAGAAGAGAAAATCCTCAAGTGACTGAGCATCATGCCGGCCCCTGGGCCTTAGGTCAGGCCCGAGTCACTGTGCCACCAGCCCGGCCCCTGGGGCGAGGAAGGTCCCGCTGCAGCCCTGAGGATCCAGCAGGACCCCGGCAGCACTTCCGGACCCGGGGCAGCCCTGGACTCCTGCATCAGCGGTCACCCCCCCCCCCCCCCCCCCCCCCCCCCCCCCCCCCCCCACTCTGGGCCTGAAACAACCCTGCCAGCCCCGGCGAGGATCCAGCAGACTGGGCACTCCCAGGTCCCTTCTGGACACTGCCAGCGCCTGCGGTTCCTCCTGGCCCCAAGGCACTCGAGAGAGTTTAACTAAGGAAATATTTACTGAAGAATGGGCAGAGTTGAGTGAATCAATCACAGTGGTGAACTTAGGGACTAGCAATTGTGGAAGCCGTAACCACCCCTAGACCTGAAAGGGCAAGGCAGGAAATGATGTTATTGGAGCCAATGAGAACTGGTTCCATGGAACCAGAGAAGACTACAGAATGGACCTAGCGGGACAAATGGAGACTAGCCCAACACACAGGCTGGAGAGCTTGCTACGGGCCTTAAGAGAAAGGAAAGACATATTGGCATAGAAAAGGAAGGGGGAGATCATCTTAAGCAAAAGTAGACATGTGCATATAGGAAATGGGAAATAATTTTTTTCCAGTGAGGAGGCAATATGTGCACTGTACGTTTTCTTAAGAAGAGTAAGGCTGTAACATTCAGGAAGTTTGGAGGAATTGACATAGGTCAGAGTTTCTTTATCCCAGCACAACTGACATTTGGGGTAGGATAATTATTTGTTTGGGGGACTGTCCTCTCCTTTGTAGGATGTTTAGCAGCAGCCCTGGCCCCTACCCTCTATATGCTAACAGCAGCCCACTCCCAGTTGTGATAACCAAAAATGTTATCACACATTGCCAAATATGCCCTAGAGATGCAAAACTACCCCCAAGTTGAGAACCACTGGGAGAGGAAACGGAGGACCCCATGATCAGAAAAATTGTAGAAACACAGGGTGAATGTACGATGTTAGCATCTTACATTCTAGAGGTGGCAGGTATGGGCTTAGATCAGTGTGGAGCAGTGAGACTGGCAAGAAATGGACAAAGGCACGGGGCCTGTAGGTGAGAAGGCCCTCACCTTCTATGGGATGTGTGAGGAAAGGCAGAGGGGAGTGCCTAAGGGTGATTCTTAGGTTTGTAGTGGGATAAGAGGGAGGAGGATGTCTCCACTGACAACACTATGAATGTCTGAGGCTGGCCCTGGGGAAGATGGTGTGCCCTTTGTGAACTTGTTTGAATGAAGTCCAGGACATTTGGACAAGGGACTGAGTTGAGCAGGGAGGTTGAGACTTTAAGTGTAGATTTGAGTCATCCACGCAGACAGCTCGCTGGAAAACTTCTATCCATAGTAGGATAGGAGTTCTCATGAAGGGAAGACAGAGAGAAATCCAAAGACTGAGGAGGTTTTCTTTTCTTTTCTCTTTTTTTTTTTTTTTTTTCCCATGGTGATGGTGGGGAGCAAGGGAGTGTTGTGCATATTTAGAAGATGAATAATGTGGGATAGAAATAGAAGGCTCTGGAGGCAGGAAAACCAGGCAGTTTTCCGAGGGGTGAGAGTGGGCTGAAGTTCAGCTCCTACCCTACTTGTCAGCCCATATGCCCAAGGGGAATATGTCTGCCCATGAAGGGAAGATAGAAAACCAAGTACTAAAGTGGTGTTGTTGTTTTTGGTGATGATGTGTTGTGGACCACCTTTTTCTAATGTATGTGAAGGTGCCACACAGCGTAGAGGGGAGTCCTAAGGAGAATCAGAGCAGCCACAGAAGACACAGGTGTCAGGAAGGAGGAACTGTGTCCAGACAACTCACCCCACTTCCCAGTGGTAAAAATTCTCCTTTTTTTACCCCCAATTACTCAGTCCTTAAAGAAGTAGACTTTGATTAGGTAGACATTTTCATTTATGTGAAATTTTGTGGTTTGTTTTCATACCTGAGTGGTTATAGGAGGTGTTGCCCTTCTAGGTTCTGGAAAAAGACTACATACAGAGGTAGCAGGAAGTGGAGGGGATTCAGAACCACAATGAGTACCTGTACTTGTCATCCCAATGGTTTCAACTCTGAAGAGAGATGACGGACCTTCCCATCATTTTCTTTCACAAAGAGGCATATTGTGGTAGGCAGGATTCTAAGATGGCCTCCAACATTTCTACCCCCTGGTGTACATGCCCTGTATAATCCCATCATCCCTGTAAGTGTGGGTGAGGTCCACGAATACGAGGAGATAGCATTCCTGTGATTAATATTATGTGGCAAAAGAGAACTTTCAGATGTAATTAAGGTCCCTAATCAGTTGACTTTGAGTTAGTCAAAAGGGAGATTATCCTGGGTGGATCTGACCTAATCAGGTGAGCATTAAAAAAACGGACAAAAGAAACAACAACAGATGCCTCTGCTGACCTGGAAGAAAGCAAACATCAGTGTTGTAAACTGACATTCCAGGGCCATGGAATTACAATGTAAAAGTGGCTTCTAGGAGTTGAGAGCAATCCCTGGCCAAAAGCCAGAAAGAAAACAGGGACTTCAGTCCTACATCTGCAAGGAACTGAATTTTGCCAACAACCAATGAATATGGAAGAGGACACTAAGGCTCTTTTGAGAGCACAGCCCTAGCCAACACTTGAATTTTAGCCTGGCAAGACCCTTAGCGGAGGACCAAGCTAATCTACCCAGACTCCTGCCCTGTGGAAACAGATCATAAATCTGTGTTGTTTTAAGCTGCTAAGTATGTGGTAATTTGCAATGCAGCAAAAGAAAACAAATGTATATGTGAAAGGAGTTTATGTACACAGGGTAGAGTAGCTCCACGGGGAGTCTAACAACCACACCCCACAGCTAAATCCCAGAATTGTGCTGAACCTGAGCCAAGGTCCCGAGTATGGTGTACCCATCGTCACTGCTCAGCCCCAGCCTCACCATGATCCAAGCAGCAGGTGGGATAGGGTCACTCTCAGTTTCCTCCTATGAAATGGCACACTTACAATCTGGGGAAAGTGAGCCAAAATATAAGCCATACAGGATAGGGAGAACTGACTTTCTGAGCTCATAGCTAGTATGAGACAGTGCATATTTATTATAAGGCTGAGATGGTAGAGAAGGCAGTCAAGATCCCACTCTCTGGTGCCAGACCTGTGGTTACTTGGTCACACAGAACTTTAGTCCCTAAGATACTGAACATGCAAAGCTGAAGGACACTGAAGTATCATTTTTCAGAAGGGCCTCTTAGAAGAAGGAAGGAAGGAAGGGGAAGCAAGATGGAAGGAGAGAAAAAAAGGAGAATTTAATTCAGTAAACAAATATTGATGGTGCCCATTATGTGCACATTCTGTTCTAGGCTCCCGAAATATAGCAGTGACTAAAAAAAACAGAATCCCATGCAAAAAATCCGGTGAAAAAAATATAGAGAAATCAATAAAACAAAAATTTAAAAATACATAGCATGTACTGACTATAAAGCAAGGGAGAAGTAGGAAGGGATATTGGTGTTCAACTTAAAAGAGTCAGATAAGACTCCCTTAGAAGGTCACATTTGGATACAAAACCGAAGGTGCTAAGGAGTGAACCATGTGGATACTTGAGGAAATCATGTTCCAGGCAGACAAAATGCAAGTGCACAAGTCTTGAGGCAGGAGAGGATCTGGCCTTTCTGAGGGATAATAAGATGGCTAGCATGGCTGGAGGGAAGTGAGGAAGGAGAAAAGAGAAAATGATGGGTTCAGAGAGTTTAAGGGCCTGTGGGTTACTTCGACTTTTACTTGCACAAGGTGGGAGCCACTGAGGGTTCTAAACGGAGGAATGACATGATCAGTCTTAGGTTTTCAGTAATTTGATCCGGCAGCTGTGATGAGAACAGACCACTGGAAGGGAAGGGCGGAAACAGGGAGATGGGTTAGGAAGCCATTGTAGTGGTCTGGGTAAGAGATGAGGTTTGCTTGGACCAAGGTGATGGAAGTGGAGAGAAGTGCTCCAATTCTGAATGACTTGCAGATACAGCCAATAGCACTTGCTCTGATTGGATTTAAGGTGTGAGAGAAAAAGAAGCCAAGGATAATGCCAAGGTTTTTAGCCTGAGGAACTGGAATTTACAGTTAACATTTGCTGCTATGGGGAAGCTTGGAGGAGCTGGTTTGGAGAGGAATCTTGGAGTGCAGTTGGGGTGTGTTAAGTCTGAGAAGCCTATTAGACATCCAGTGGTGCAGAGTAGATAGTTGGATGTTCTAATGTGGTGTTTAGGGAAGGATTAGGGCTGAAGACATAAATGTAATATCCAAAACATGAAACTGGATGAGATCAAAAAGAGAGTGCATGTAGATAGAGAAGTCCAAGTGTAAATCCTGGGGCACTCCAAGATTAAAGTGTCAGGGAGAGGAAGAAGAACAAGCAAAAGAGACTGAGAAAGAACAGCCAATGAGGAAGGAGAAAAACCAAGAGTGTGATGTCCTGGAATCCAAGGAAAAAAAGTGTTTCAAGCATGTGAAAGTGATCAGCAGGGTCAAATGCTGCTGATAGGTTGAGCCGAGGCTGACAGATGATGTTGGATTTAACAGCATGTCATTGGGGACCTTGACACAAGTCATTTCAGTGGAGTGATGGGGATGAAAGCCTGGTTCAAGTAGATTCAAAAGAAATTTAGAAGAGAAAAATTAGAGGTGGCAGGTATGGGCAACTCTTTTAAAGAACTTGGCAATAAAGGGAAGCAGAGAAAAGGGTCAAAACTGAAGAGGAAAATGATGGGAGAAGCATGTTTTTATGTTGATGGGAATTATCTAGTAGAAAAAGGGAAATGATGAGAAAGGATGTAGTCAATATTCATTTGTACAAGAAAATAGCAGAAAACAATGTAACCTACTTGATAAAAGATTTTATGTAACAAAAGATTTTATTGTAATATTTAAGACAGATATTTTTACTGAAACATAATAAACACCCATGAACCCACCATCCACCCCAAGAGCTAGACCACTACCAGTAACATCTATGTGCTCCTCCCTCTCTAATCTTACCTCTGTTTTAGAAGAAAGCAACTTTCCTGAATTGTATTATTATCATTTCCCTGTAAAATTATATTCTCCTGACTGTATCCTGTTATATTTATTGACCAGCAGATCAAGGATAATCTAACCTATGCTCTCAACCTGGCCTCCTACAGACAGACATCAAATCACCTCAGTCAGACAGTGCCATGAAATTCCTCCCTTGTGTTTAACCTGCTACACTAAAATTCTATTCTATTTCATCTTCTCTCCAACTGCTAGTGCTTTGTCTGAAAAACCCCTTCTTCTGCACAAAGATCATTATTATTCATTCCTGTCAGCATTATTTACTCAGCATGAAAGCAGGAAGAGATTGGCACACCTTCATCTCATGTGCATATACAGAACAGACCCCAGTGGCCAGAGCATTCTTGTTATCCTGGAAGATGCACCTGCAGCCCTCAAGCCTCCAGCCTCTCCCTCCCAACCTAAGGCACACCCTGTTGGCCAGATGCCTATACCAACACCTGGCAGCCCCTCCAGAGAGGCCTCAGAAAGGCAGGTGATAGCCAGTGACTAGGTTTCTTTCATCCCCAGATCTTGTCCTATGGGCGGTGGCCATTGCCAGACCATCCAGGATTCTTCAGGTGTGCAAGGACCTGTAGAATTTTGACAAATGCCAGCAGAGTGGCCTCTTTACAAATGGATGACAGCAGGCTGTGAAAAAGTTTTCTGCATGCATAACCCAAAAATCTAGTCCCCCCACTTGTTCACTGATGCTTAAAATTGCTTTAAGGAGAGACAAAGGCTTTCATCTCACAACCAGAGAAAGCTTTGAAGGCCCTGGGTGAACTAATCGATTTAGACTAATACACCTGTTGTATAAATGGACTGAAAGATTAGATGATGCAATGGGCACCTTTAAAATAGGTGTGAAGTGACAAGGGGTATAGCAGAGAAAGGTGGGGCTTTTCTTGCCTCCTTGGGTGCTTAAAAAGAACAGTCTTGAGGCCAGGTGCGGTGGCTCAAACCTGTAATCCCAATACTTTGGGAGACCAACGTGAGTGGATCACTTGAGCCCAGGGGTTCAAGACCAGCCTGGGCAACATGGCAAAACCTCGTTTATAAAAATGTAAAAATTAGCCTAGCATCGTGGCAAGCACTGTAGTCTCAGCTACTTGGGAGGCTGAGGTGGGAGGATTGCTTAGACCTAGGAGATTGAGGCTGCAGTGAGCCATGATCACCCCATTGCACTCCAGCCTGGGCAACAGAGCAAGATCCTGTCTCAAAACACACACACACACACACACACACACACAGTCTTGAAATCAGAAGACCTGGAGTCAAGCTGGGCGCTGGGCCCTACTGCCAGCTGTTTGATCACAAGCAAAATTACTCGAAGCCTTGAGCCTGTTTTTTATTTCCAAAGCGAAGGTAATACCTACCTTCAGAGTTTACCGTGGGACTTTGATGTCATCATGTTTGTAAAAGTGCCCTGGCACAGTGACCACATTCTACCCAGTAAAGATTGTCTATCTTTCCCTGTTGTCCCCAGGCAACTCAGGCTCTGCTCCTATCCACTCCATCCCTCTTTCTTAGCATTATAAGGTCAAGAGTGAGGTATCTGGGACCATGCAACCCAGGTTCAAATCCTGACTCTATCACTTGCTGACATCTTGGACAAGTTTAACCTCTCTGGGCTCAGTTCCCTCATCTGTAAAAATGGGGATAACAATAGTACTTGCCTCATGGGGTGACAGTAAGGATGAAATGAGTACATGTGTGTAATGCACTTAGAACAATTCCTGGCACCAAAGAACGCATTGTAAGAAGTGTTGTTACTATGATTCCCGAGGACTTCTCACCTGTCCACTTTCCACAAGCCGAAAGGTCAAGTTCCACTTCCGCTCTCTCACCTACAAAAGCGCACGGTCAATGGCTACACATTCTGTCCCATCCCCAACGCCCCCAGTCCGGGTTTCCTAACGCCCCCAGCCCTGTCCTTAACCCTCCAGGCCGTCTGGTCCTTCCACCAACAGCAAAGCCAAAAGCAGCTTTCAGCTTCCCCGAGCAGCGCCCTAGCGGGACCCTGGGAACCTGCCGCTGCAGGCGGGGCGGGGCGGCTCTGTGACGTCACGCCCGGCCCTACCCCGGGTGACCTGGCAGCGGAGCCCGCGCAGGGTTTGCCAGGCGAAGGCGGAGCGCTAACGTCTAAAGCTAACGGCGGTCGTGCCCCGCCGCTGCTGTCACCCCTGGCCGCTGCTGCCCTCCCCGCCGAGGTTCTACTGCTCTTCTTGAGAAGAAGGGTGTGAGGCACTGGGTCTCTCCCCACACCTCTCGCCTGAGGCCAGACAGCCGGTTTGGGGGCGAGCCTGAGGTAGCCACCCCGAGGGGAAGTGGAGGGAGGGCAGGGCTCTGAGCGCCCCGAGGGCTGCACTGGTCTGAGCGAGGAGCCCTGCAGGACGCCCCCTGGCTTCTGAGCCTCTCCTTGTTCACAGAGCAAGGGAAAGGCAAGATCTTCAAGAGAATGTGACTGTTGGGGATTATGGCTTTCTGGCCAATTTGTGTGCGTATTTTGTACCCAGAATACTATTATACGGTTTCTTACCCTGAGGACAGTGATAGGGAGACTCAAAAGTCTGGAATCAGAGCCCTCCACGGAGGAGCCACACCTCTGCTTTTTCATCAGCAACAGGGATATAAAAATAACTTTGGGAGAATTGTCAGGTGGACCAATGGGCATACCTAGCACTTCACAGACTGCTATCACGCATTCTTTTTTTTTTTTTTTTTTTTTTTTTTTTTGAGACGGAGTCTCGCTCTGTCACCCCAGGCTGGAGTGCAGTGGCCGGATCTCAGCTCACTGCAAGCTCTGCCTCCCGGGTTCACGCCATTCTCCTGCCTCAAAAAAAAAAAAAGTAGCTGGGACTACAGGCGCCTGCCACCTCGCCCGGCTAAGTTTTTGTATTTTTAGTAGAGACGGGGTTTCACTGTGTTACCCAGGATGGTCTCGATCTCCTGACCTCGTGATCCGCCCGTCTCGGCCTCCCAAAGTGCTGGGATTACAGGCTTGAGCCACCGCGCCCGGCCCACGCATTCTTTTATACCTAGCACCTCACAGACTGCTATCATGCATTCATTTTTACTAGTATCTATTGAACACTAAGTTCCAGGCACTGGGTAGGCACTGGGATGGTGTGGTGAGCAAAAACTGACCAGTCCTGCCGTGGAGTTTAGTGGGAGAGGCACATGTTACTCAAAGAATCACAGCAACGATGGGTAAGTGATGCTCTGAAAGGGTATGTACAATGGAACTGACAGGGTGGTCAGGGAAGGTTGAGCAGATTTCCAAAGGAAGAATTAACCTGTTAAGAGGAGGAGAATGCATTCCAAACAAGAGTAACCACATCCCAAACCCACCACCTCCAATTCCAAACCCAAACAGGGATGTGCAGTTGCCTGTGCTTGGTTCCAAGTGACACTCATAGAAACCCTCTGAAATTCTGCCCTGGAGCCTTTCATTCATGTAACTGGAGACTTTCATTTATGAAACGGAAGCCCTGTTTAGCCCATACCAATAAAACCAAGTGAGAGATTCCTGAAACAAGACTATAGTCTATGTTAAGACTAACATTCTTCAGCACTTGGTAGGTTATATGTTGGGCTGCCATTTCACATTAGGAGGCATGTAGGTTTCACTTAAGAGGAAATGTATTGAATTGGAAGAGTTGGGGGTATGGATGAGCTCTGGAATGTATAATTGAAGAAGGCCTACGATATCAAGAGATTTAAAAATGGAAAAGAACTTTACAAAATGTTAGAATTGAGGAATGTTAAGATAGAATGGACCTTTCTCCCACTTCTTTGATGTGAACAAATGGCCCTTATTGCCCAAAGACAGAAAAGCTGGGCTTTGGTGCCTCTTCAACTCAGAGAGTCTATGATTTCAACTTTTTGTGATTCAGAAGTGCATGGAACTCCTGAAAGTAAATGGGAACCTGGGGGGACAATTTGACCTGACCCTCCTTCAGTGTTTTCCATTTCTACAAGGGTACCACCACTGTGCACCCAGTCATCCAAGCTTGAAAACTGATAGTGACTCTAGACTTTTCTGTCCTTCACCTCCTCCTCCTTCTCCACCTTCTTTTCCACCTCCTCTTTCTCTTCCTCCTCCTCCTTCAGTAGTTACCAAATCCTGTATATCCTATCTCCTAAATACCTGTCTCTTTTATCCCTCCCTATTGCAACGACTTTTCAAGGCAGTGAAGCTCCTGAGAGTTGTCAAAAGTGCTGCCATATTCTCCTAACCAGGCTCCCTGCCTGAAGCTTCACCATCCTCTCTTCAGCTCATCCACACAACTGTTAGTCAATGTGTGTTTCAGAGTCCAACAAAGAGAAATAAATCACATAGTAATTTTTTGAGCATGTAATAATTTTAACAAGAGAAGTTCAATATAAAGAATTGTTAATGATGGGATTGGAGTAATGAAGGATTGGCTAATACGTCAGGAGAGATCTAAAATATACAGGAATCACAGATATAAGGGGCAACCACTACCCCCAAGATAGATCACTCAAGGAAGAAACCTTTCCCAGAGCTTGGTGCAGAGGGGATGGCCACAGCTGGCTGGAGAGCAGAGAAATTGCTGAGGTGCCAGGCAGGCAAAATTTACTCTCTGAAACACCAGAGAAGTCATTCACTAAAAGGTAACTCACTGACAGTACTCTGCTATAGAGCTTCCCAAGAGAGGTGCCAGGGGACACTGCTAGCCGTGGGGCACTGATGGCCACTGTGTACTCCAGCAGTTGGGCACTCAAGAGATCACACACTGCATGAACCAGATGCTGGAAAAGCTGTCTGCTACAGGATCCCAGCATAGGAGAAACTACAAGTTCCTGGAGCCTAGCAAGAAGAACATACCTAAATTCCTAAGAGAAACCTCTTCCTCCTCCAGTCCTTCCAGTGCTCTGTCTCAACAAAGCTACTCCTTATGACAACTGGCAAGGGAAAAAATGTTAAAGGACCTAGTTCAATTTTTGTGGAGGAGGCAATACAAGGTGAATTTGGAGCTGAGAGGCAAAAATTGGTAACTGGCACCTCAAGCTAACACTGATTATGTGACTCTTGTGCTTAAATTTTCTAGTGGCCCCCCAATTTTTTTCTTGCCTTCAAGAAAAAATTCAAAAGCCCAAACTTTGAGCTATATTTCCAGCCTTAGGCCCAACCACTCCTGCTTTGTCCACTTTAGAGCTCCATAATTACAGTTCCCTGAACTCGTCATGTTTCTGACAACCCCACATCTTTGCCTAAGTCCTTCTAGCTACATGAAATTCTCTCCTCACTCTCATAAGTACACATATGCTTACTGAATACCTACCCTGTACCCGGTACTCTTCTGGGGGTGTGCAATACAGCAATGAACAAACCAGGTTTTTCCAAGTCTCAGTTCAGATATCACCACTCTTAGAAAAGTACTTTCTGACCTCCTTCTAATACCTCCAGATGTTAGATACCTCATCCAAGAGTTTTTCTTCTGTTCTTCTATATCTAGTACAGGCTTCTTGACACTTATTATACCTTATTTGAGTCACTGATTTTCTTGTCACTCTCCTCCATGAGACTGTGAGCTCCATGAAGCAGAGTGTGTGACTTATTTATGTATCCCAGTATTCAGCACAATTCCAATAAAACACATAAGTTTTGTTGGATTAATGATTTCCTAAGGATCACATAATTAGTCATAAATAGACCCAGGGCCAAAATCCTGGACTCCTGCCTCACAGTCAAGAGTGCTTCTTCACTATAGCTTCATCTGCCCTCTGGATGTTATGCCACAACTAGCTATGAAGGATAGCAGCCCTATGTTTTGTTTTGGAAAAGGCCAGTGCAACGTCGAATATCGTCAGGAATGGTAATGGAAACTGAAGAGAAACATAGCCCTAATCTTACACTGGAAACTATAGTGCATTCACCCCTCAGAGCCCTTGTTTGTATGTTTTAAATCTCTGACTCACAGAAATGCTATAATGAAATCAGAAGTAGGAAGGACAACCAGCCTGACCAACACGGTGAAAACCCATCTCTACTAAAAATACAAAAATTAGCCAGGTATGACAGCACGCATCTGTAGTCCCAGCTATTCTGGAGGCTGAGGCAAGAGAATTGCTTGAACCCAAGATGTGGAAGTTGCAGTGAGCCAAGCTCATGCCACTGCATTCCAGACTGGGCGACAGAGCGAGACTCCATCTTAAAAAAAAAAAAAGTAGGAAGGACAAGTAAAAGATGAAAATGGTGTGGGCTATTATGACACTTACTCTTAATAAAGACTTTCATACACTTATATTAGACAGGGCTAAGGTGACCCAAGTGTGTATACCAGATCCCCAAATCAGGGAACCATGTTGTACAACTTTACATGACATAGTTTATATGCCAGTGTGTAAATGGGCCATGTATTCCTAGAATGGATGATGATGTGAATGGACATGGGGGAAATCTTTGAAATATGAGCATGGCTTAGATAAACCAAAAGAGGTACCTATTCATTAGTTAAATAATAAACATGTAGAACTCATGCTTTCAAGAGGTAATACTAGCATGATATATAAGCAAGTTTGGGAAATTTGCTAACAAAGCCAAAACTACTACTCAAAAAAAGGACAAGGTCAAGTAGAACTGCTCTTAACAATATTGCTGTTGGCATCCAAATGCTGTGTTGACTTGGCCATGGGTTTGTCTCAGGATGGAAAAAAATCCAGGCTTCTGTGAAACACAGTTGAAGAAGCAAAGTTAATACAAATAAACAAATTGTGGAGATCTTGAAAGTCAAATGGCATAATTTTTATAAGAAAAGAAATGAAGATCCATTAAATGTTTTTCAGAGTGATGTAAAAACATGAGTGGTTAAGAAATTTTACTGGAGGGCAAGATGGCCAACTAGACGCAGACAAGTGGAACAGCTCCCACAGAGGAACTGAGACGACTGGAGTGCTTTTAACATGTCTTCAGAGGGAAGGCACAGACAGTGGACTGAGGGAAGGCACAAGCTTGGCTGAAGGGGGAGAAAGCTGGGAAACCCATACGGGCTGCCATACACTGAAGCTCATTTATGAACCACAACAGCTTTGGGGGAACGAGTGAGTTGAACTGGCAAGGAGCAACCTGCTCTCACCAGGGGCCACTGGAACCCTGGGAGGAGGGAACCCATCAGTCACCACAGAAACTTAAGGTGGCAGGGAGAGCTGCTTAGAGAAGTAGGGCAGCAAGCCAGATGATGTGGAGCCCAGAGAGTTTGGTGTGAGAGTGTTTGTAGTGCAGCATGGCCAGGGATGGCCATCCCACCAGGCTCAACTTGCTCCAATAAGAGACTTTAGCTGTAGGGGAACTGTTGGACCTCATCTCTGCAGGGAGGTCTTGTTCATCAGATAGGGCTGGTCTGATCTGAGCACCCGTTGGTCTGCTGGCCTCTTCCAGACCCCAGCCTGGCCATGCCTGCTTACAGGGCAATCTCAGGTGCCTTGGGGTTCCACACCATAGGTTCTGCACTGGCAAACCATGCCTGATCAGTGGAGAGCTCCAGCAAGGTGGCCCCTATGGCTGCATACTGCAGCCAGTACTTTCCTTCCCTATACTACAGCTTCCCTGAGCCCACAGCAACTACCCACATCACTTTGCTGGCCCATGTCTGCACAGGCAGGTTTTGCTTTACTTGTCCTGCCAGCACACAAGAGTGTAGTCCACCCTTGCTAACCCTCACTGACTGCCACTGCAGACAGAGCCTTGGTGGGTACAGAACCAGCAAGCCCCACCCCTGCCAACACCTGCCCTTGTGCTAACACTGTGCAGAGAATAGCAGATCCTCCTCCACCCTGAGCAACTACTCCTGCTTGCAGGGTACAGAGAAGTCACCTGGACTTGCACCGGCCAGCACCCCACCCCCATCCAACACCACCTCCAGTGCAACAGCACACACAGTCTCCATCAGGGACCCCTGCTCCCCGCAACAGCTGCCCTGCCTCTGCAACTGTGTGGTGATTTCAGGAACTTCTGTATGTCCCTGAGGACTTTGGAAACCATTTTTGTAATAATATTAAGATATTAATAAAAGTTATTAATATTTAATTTTACATTACCTTTTATGATGGAAAATAAATAATATACATAAAGTACTTAAGGAGACTATAGGCCTTTTTGACTACAACAAATCAGTTTTCAAAGAAAATATGGCTGTCCTTAAGAATATTTTTAAATAAATCACATAAAATTTTTGAAAAGCATTTGGTAAGTAAAGGGGAAATTTTGGAAACATTATTTAATTTAATAATTACAATTCTAGATTTTCACAAAGCATAAGTATTACTTATTTCAAGTATAATTTAAATATTTTGAATTCTTTTTTGTTTTTTTTGTTTGTTTGTTTGTTTGTTTTTGAGACAGGGTCTTGCTCTGCCAGCCTGGCTAGAGTACAGTGGTGTGATCTTGGCTCATTGCAACCTCATCCTCCCAACTCAGCCTCCTGAATAGCTGAGACTATAGGCATGTGCCACCATGCTTGGCTAATTTTTGTATTTTTAGTAGACACAGGGTTTCACCATGTTGCCCAGGCTGGTCTTGAACTCCTGGGCTCAAGTGATCTGCCCGCCTCAGCCTCCCAAAGTGTTGGGTTTACCAGCATGAGCCACTGCACCCAGCCAAAAAATATTTTTATGAGACTTTACTGAAGGCCTAGAGTCTCCTTTACTAAATCAATTAAATTATTTTCTATTATTATTTATGTTTAGAGGCAATGTTTATTATTTTTGTAAACAAACAAGTCCTTATAAAAGTGCATTAAGTATCAGATTTTGGATATTTGTTTAACATCAAAAGCCAAGAATAAACAAGTCACAAACAAATCAAGTCACAATGGGAAAAAAAAGTGAACAAAATCTATTGTTTTCTTAGGGACAAATGATGATGATGGTGGTGATGGTGATGATGAAGAAAAATCATACAACTTCTTTGTTAGGAGAAAATAATGTGAAAAAGAGAAAATTAAATCAAAAGTAGAGCTAAGTATTTGCAACACATATGCATAAAGATTATCATTGTCACTGATAATAAATGCATTGCAATTAAAGTAATAATCTGACGTACAGGGATTGTTTTAACAAGATAGTTGAAAGGAAAAGCCCTATAAAGGCGTCTCTGGCAGCAGGTGTTATACATAAAACCTTCGGCACAGAAACAATAGGTACTGAAATCTGGAAGTTTACCGACTGTGCCAAACAGTATCCAAATATAATTTCAACTGTTGTAAGTTTGTGAATGGTTGTAAATTTTGTATTACTATAAAAAGTTTACAACCATCAATCTTTCATGGCACACCTGTAGCCCATTCTGCCATGGCCTCTAGCGGGGAGCTCGGCTTTAGAGAGCTATGAAAGGCAGAAGAGGATTAAGTGGTGAAATGCATACTACAAACAATATTTAATGATATCCAAGTTTTCTAGGAACGCCTATGGCACAGTATGAAAACCCCTGGGGATGTACAGGGTTTAAGCAGATGAAAGAAGAAGGGCACTTCAAGTAAGCCGGCTAGAATTAGCAAAATACTGAGGGGAAGAGAGAAAAGAAAGATAGATTACTGTTAACAGTGGGTGAGAGACAGTGTTAAGCTTTGGATATATAATTTTTTTTTTTTTTTGGAAAGTGGCCAGAGTAGACTGTATAGGAAATTTGTGTTGGTAAAGAGTAGCAGAAAATTTTTAGTTTAGAATTATAGGTATAAATCATAGAAAACCTTGAAAGTCAGGATATGATTGTCATTTTGTGAGCAGTGCTCTCTGACTATAAAAAGCAACTTGGAAGATAGATGTGGACACACTGGACAGGACAGGCCAGAGAATGACCTGAGACAGGGAGACTAGTCAGGAGGCTGCACAATAGGTGATAAGGGGCTGAGCCAGAGACATAGGAGTAGAAATAGGAATTAATTGAAGACACATTTCAAAGGAAATAGTGGGATTTAGTGAGATTCAACAGACTGAAGAAAATGGATGACTCTCAGGCTTTGAGGCCAAAGGACTGAGAGATTAGTGGTATCACGTTCAGAGAAGAACCTGGGAGAGGGATTTAGTTGGGAGATGGACAATGGATTCTAGTGAAGTGTCCTGGAGGCAATGGGAAGTATGAAATAGAAGCACAGGCAAGAGGTCAAGGATGGGAAAACGAGTATAATCCACACAGTTTTGTCATAGATAAAGCCATGAAAAGGCTGTGAGCTCTCCAAGAAGAGCAACAGAAAGAATGCTGAAGACCTGAGTTGGGGGAAGATTGCTAACTCTTGCTTAGAGTGAGGAGGGAGGAAGAGGACTTATGGAAGGAGGCAAAGGAGCAGTGCTGAGGAAAATAGACACACAAGAATGGCGTATGCTATCAAAGGAGGAGAAAGTCTCAAGAAGGAAACAATTGTCATGTCTAGCAGGTCACCTCCCATGTCAGACTATGTGTATTCCAACCCTACCTCTGTCACTTATTAGATGTCATTGCAAAAGTTCTGTTATCTTTTTTAGTTTCATCATCTGTAAAATAATGCTAATATAGTCTACCTTATAGGGATACTTTGAGGATTACTTGAGAAAAATGTATGGTCCAGTACTTAGCACAGTACTGGTCCTCTTATGAGTGCACCTGGCACTTACAATAAATTAATAGATGTAATTGATAACTTTTAAGGGAAAAATACAATGATGAGAAGAGAAAAAAGAAACTGCAAGAGGTTAAAGAAGGACCAACCCCTGAGAAAAGACAATGGGTATGGAAAACTTACAAGAGATTCCTTGCCCCAAAATGAAAAGAGCTTGCAGATCAGTTGTTAGAAAAGGCAATGGGATGAAGTAAAGGCTTTACTTAAGTTTGCTCTATACTGACCAAGGGTTAACCGTTGTTACTGTTGTCATGGAAGCTTCCTTAATTAGGATTGGGGCATCTTTTCATTTACACGAGATTATCTGAGACTCCAGGAGAGAAATTAAACAATTGCACAACAACTAAAAGATCCTGTCAAAATACATGGACACAGAAAATGGTGCAGCCACTGTGGAAAACAGTACGGCAGTTCCTCAAAAAATTAAAATACAATTACCATATGATCCATCCATTCCACTTCTGGGTATATATACACAACACAATTTAAAGCAAGGACTTGAACACATATTTGTATACCTATGTTCATAGCAGCATTATTCACAATAGCTAAAATGTGGAAACAATCCAACTGTCCATTGACCTATGAATGGATAAAATTGTGGTACACCTAACAAAATAGTATTCATCCTTAAGAACAAGGAAATTCTCAGCTTGGGGCCAGTGGTGCAATGGATAACACATCTGACTATGGATCAGAAGAAAAATGAAATTCTGATACATGCTACCACATGAATGAACCCGAAGACATTGTGCTAAGTGAAATAAACCACACACAAAGGGACAAATATTATATGCCATATGATTTTATATGATAGTCAAATTCATGAAGATAGAAAGAAGAATGGTGGTTGCCAGGAGCTGTAGGGAAGGAAGATAGGGAGTTCATACTTAATGGGTACAGAGTTTCAGCTGGTGAAGATGAAAAAGTTCTGGAGTGGATGGTGGTGATTGTGGCACAACAATGTGAATGTACTTAATGCCACTGAACTGTACATTTAAAATGGTTAAAATGGTAAATTGTATTATTTTTAACACAGTAAAAGAATACATATATGTGTAGACAACATAAGACAACATTGTGCAGAGCAAATAAGGTACTGCTGTTTGATAGATAAAATGGTTTGAAAAGTCATCAGAAACAACTTATAAGAGGAACGTTTTAAATGATGAAATATTTCATACTGACAAAATTAAATACATGATGTAAGTAGAAGTATAAAAATAATGAAACAAACATCAGGGCAGCAACCATCCAGCTTAAAACATAGAGCATTACTAATAATACAGAGACCCTTGTTGTATCTCCCTAATGACGTCCCTCTCCCTCCTCTCCCTCCTCCACCAGGGGTAACCACCATTCTGAATTTGTATTTATCATTCCTTACACTTTATTAGAATATTATAACATACATATGTCACCAGAAACAATATATTGCTTTTCCATCTAGCATGGTGAGACTCCTCCATGGTGATGTCTGTGGCATACTCATTGAGAATTGTTGCTATTGTCTTAACAATTGAAGCTTTTATCATTATGTAGTGACTCTCTTTATTCCTAATAGTGCATTTTGCCTTAAAGTATCTTTTGTCTGGCATTGGTATGTCTACCTTAACTTTTGTTGGTTATTCTTTGCTTATTTATACCCTTTTTACATTGAGTCTTTCTGTGTCTTTGTTTTTTCAGGTGTACCTATACCTATATTTTAACTCGCACATTTAAGCCCATTTATTTTTATTGTGATTACTGATATGTATGCATTGTTTTCTACCATGCTATTTGTCCACTTTCCTATGTTTTCACCCCTCCTTTCTTGCCTTCTTTTTGACTGATGAAGGGTTTTGCTTGTTTGTGTTGTTTAAAAATTCCTTTTTTCCTCTCTACAGATTTGGTGGTTATATTACTGTTATAACTTTTCTAATACTTTGCAAAGTCTAAAATTAATCATTATTTTATCCTCTTTTTCCTCCAAATAAAAGAATATAAATAAAGTAAAAGGTCATGAAGTCCCACCAACCTAAGACGACTTTAGTTTCTTGTCTTGGAATTTCCCAGCCGTGCTGGTGCTGGTATACATTGAAAACTTAGAACTAGTCCGCGGCTACAAACTCCTGGGGGACTGTCTCTCTCCTGACTAGAAGCAGCAATGCAGACAGGTTTCTTTGCTGCTTACCCCCGCCTGTAGGCAGATATTTTCAGCCACACCTTTTCCGGCTGAGGGTGGAGTCCCTGGGTGGGTCTCAAGTTTAGGTCAGAAGGGGAGTCCTTAGTCCAGACATTGCCTTTCGTGAGCCCAATCCTTGGTCTCTACCCACCCTCCCTGGCCATTTATCTCAAGGCTTCAAGTTCCTGCCATCTACATTTGCCCAGATGAGCCCTAGGTTCTGCATTTGCCCAGCACTGCGGGTTCCACTTTACTCACCTCATTGGCCACTGGAAGATTTCTCTCACTTCACTGCAAGCCCAGCAAGGCAATGTGAAAGGCTTGTACTGAGATTTGTCTGGCCTCTAGGTGATTTGAAGAGGGACAGCTTTTTAGCATATCTAATCTGTCCCTTTCTCTACTAAAAGCAGACAAAAATCTTTTGATCTGTTGTTTATTTGTGGAGGGAATTGTATACACTTTATGGATTTTCATGTTTTGTTTCAATTTGTCCTGGAACTTTTTAAGAGAAAATGTACGAATTTTCCGCTTGACAATTAGAGTGGAAAAGAACACGCAGTTATAAAGAGAGACGCTCATCAAACGGCTGTTTAATGATAATTTTTATGTGGAAATGGCCTAATGTCAATTCACAGAGGGTTCAGAGTAAATTTTGCTACAATTCTTACCCAGCTAATAAGAGCTGGACGACATGGAAGGATGTTCATTATATAGTTTTGAGTAAATAAGCTGTTTTGTATAATCTTATTTTTTTATTTTACAAACATATATATTTATACTGAAAAATTCTGGAAGGAGACATCCAATATTTTGGGGTGATATCATTAGGGAATTTTTTGCTGACCTCCACTTTTTAAATGAACAAGGCTGTGTAATTTTTATGTAAAGGACATAAGTATTTACAACAAAAAGTAGGGGTTAGCAGACGGCTTTCTAACCTTGGCGTTGTGTAAGCATAGAATGCGTTTGTCTTGCAGAGTCCCCAAAATTGAATGTCAAACAGAGGCTGGGTGACCTTCTGTCCAGGATTGCTCTCATCGTATGAGTCGAAGTTTTCATCTTAGGGATTTTTCTTCTGAGAATAGGCCAACCAATCAATGGCTCAGACAGATAAGCCAACATGCATCCCGCCGGAGCTGCCGAAGATGCTGAAGGAGTTTGCCAAAGCCGCCATTCGGGCGCAGCCGCAGGACCTCATCCAGTGGGCAGCCGAGTACGTGCTCCTTTCTCGCCTTCACCCCTTGGAGGACAGCCGGAGAGAGAGGGTCCTGGAAAACCGCAGAGGTTGCCATGGCTGCAGCCAGGGGGTCGGGACTAACTGGCATCATCTTTGTTTTAGCTCTGGCATTGCTTTGATGCTTTAAAATCCACACATAAATATTACATCTAGCGGGGTGAGGATGGGATGCCTCCCCTAAGCGAGCCAGATTGAGCAGTAGGACGCCAGGTCAATAGCCTGTGTCCTGGGGCAAGCAGCAAGAGTTAAGTGACCGCCTCACACCAGCGTATGCACACCCACCTCCTCCCTGCTCTCCTTTTCCCAGTCCCGGTGGAAAGAAGGGCTGGGAATCTCCGAAGCTTAATCTGCCTTTCTTCGTTCTCCTGTCTCACCTCTAGATGGCAGCAGTGCAGCCGGGGGAGGGACGCGACAGCCCTGGGTGGATGGGGTGGGACCAGTCCAGCTAGTTCACTCCTTTAAGGAGACACTTCATCCCCTGTGTTAAAACTCTTACTTGGACCCAACCAAAGACGCTTTGTATCTTGTCTTTGAGGAAATTGTTATTTTCTTTAGTGTTTCTCTGAACTGATTTGTTCTGCCAACCTAAAGATGTCCGCACAGTACCCATTGCATTCTGGAGAAAGGCCAAGCAGAGTGATGGGGTCCCCAGGCATGGCTGAAAACAGTGTGCCTCAAACACGCGGGCCTTCTTTCAGGAGAGACCTCCAGAGGCTGCTCAGTAGATGGAGCTCACACAACAATCGCTGCGGGCCGGGATTGAAGCAGCTTTGCACAGAAAGCCTCTCAGCTATGAAATTGCTCCTTAGACAAACTTGCCTGCTTGAAACTGGGGAACCAGGACTTGAGACAGGAGCTGGAGGATAACTAGACCTCTCGGACCATTTTCAGGCTATTTTTACTGTTTTATGATTCCCTGCTTAGGAGGCTCTCAGTAGGAAGGGGAGAGTGAGAGAGGCCGTTGAGAGACAGCCAGTGAGTTGGGGAAGGGAAGATGTCCTCAGCCTGAGGTTGTGAGCGGGTGTACTGTGCAGATGGTGGGGAGAGTGTGGACACCTTTGAGAAGACACAAAATGTCATCTAAGAGGGGTCTTTCGGAGTCTCTGGGCCAGTGCTGTGCTCCCGGGCTGGATTAGGATGCAGCTTTTACAACTGGAAGGAAAATAGACCAGGGGTGCTCATAAAAAGAAACATAAATGGCGGTTGCTTCGCCTAGTAATGAGCCCTGTTTAGTTTTCCATTCTAAATTTTATATATTGCCTCTAAGATTGAACTTTAGCATCAGAAGACTAATTTATTTTGGCATAGTCAGATAGACAGACTTTATCTTATACATTCGTTTCAAACCAATTTTATTGTCCTTGTGCTGCTGTTTTATAATAAGCAAGATGACATTGCTTAGTACTGTCCCTGAAATTTATGGAAGAAGGCATTCACTATTGTAGCCTGCTCGCTCTCATATTGTATCATGTGCTATAATTTTTTAGACATCCATGAAAACTTAGTTTGTAGTTTAACCACAATGAAAAAGGAGGGCATGACCTAAGAGCCCCCTCCTTTCTATCCAGATGTGAAAAGCACCGCTCAGATGGTTGTATGTGACTTACTTAAAACCTGTACCATTTTAGAGAATAAAACTCTACGAAGTATTTCCAAGACAAAATACGTATTTAATCCATTGCAAGTAAGAATTTCACTATACATGTGTTGTCAACGAAGAAACCTCTTACCAGGCATCGGCAGGACATATACTTATTTGTCCTCTGGTAGGCATGTGTTACAACACAAATTTGCAATCTCTGTGTATAAGTATAACCATGGACCTGATCACTTGCAAATGAAGCTCAATACCCCAAAGAACGAAATCCATGATTACAGCTTTATTTCCATGTTGTCTAACCAACCCCACAAGAAGTCCAGAGAGGTTGGTGCTGAGTGTTACTCTACCTGGGCAGCACTTCTGTAGAATGAGGTGCTGTGTGTCTCTGTCCCTCCCATTTATACCACCCAAGTCTGGTTATAAAGCCTGAGGCCACACCCCGCTCCTGCTGTCACATTGCACCCACACCCCACCCACCCCAACACTGATCTGTGTGCAGAGATTTCTCATGCACGTTGTTAAATGTGGCCTTAACGTTTTTCTTCTGCCCTTCCTGCTGATGACCTCCAAGGGGTGACTGGCAGTTACTGCTTTAGTCCATGTAGCTTTAGCTCTGCCTGGCTATGTGGCTCAGAGACAGGCAATGGTTAGCCCATCATTGTATGGCTTGACCCTAAAATGGACTTTTACTAAATTCCCTTTATATTTATTTACGTACAACCTGGATCTGGAGGAAGTAATGGAGGGAAAAAAAAGCAGGGAGGGACAGAAATTTGTGGCTCATGGATCATCAATAACCAGGCTTTGATGGAGACAGACGCTGCCATACAGCATTGGTGACCCACATGTCAGCGGCTCATGTCCGTTCCCTGCTGCAGGCAGCCTCTTTTCATCTTATGCCAATCCTGAAACAGAACCCAGTACTTGTTCCACAATGCCCCAGAACAAAGTCCACTCCACAAAATATTGAGGAGCAGGCAGATTTTACTGAAAATTTTGAGGGAAGATGGAGAAACAGTTTTATTTCACAGTCACCATATAGCTTCAGATTGTCTCAAACCTTCTTTGGCTTGTCTTCTCTCCTGAGCCTTGCACGGTGCCCTGACAACCCTCTCTCCCTTCCCTCTTGAAGCTCCAAGCCTCACTACCTCTGGCCAGAAACCCTTCCTGATTCACCCCTAGGACACTTCCATCTCTTCCCCTTCCCTCCTTTTTTGTTTCTTCAGAGATGGGGGTCCCACTCTGTCACCCAGTCTGGAGTGTGGTGGCACAATTATAGTTCACTGCAGCCTCAAACTCCTGGGCTCAAGTGCTCTTCCAGCCTTAGCCTCTGGAGTCGCTGGATTACAGGCCCTAGACACCATTCCTGTGCTGTCTTCCCCTTTCTTTTTAGTTCTCTTCCAACTTCTCTTCCCAAGATTGTATATACATGTGTAATATACATCTGCGTGTATAAAACATTCAGAGATGACTGAAAAAGAAACCTGAACCCAGTATGCTCCAGGGAATTGCATACCCAAACTTTTCTTGGTTCTTCCTCATCCTTAGAGAAGAACAAAGCTTTTTTTCTCTAAGCATTCTCTGTGCCCTAAGTGGAGAGTAACACATTCAGGCTTTTCCCATGTGTAAGTGAACTAAACACAATGACACATAGAAGCCACTTCACAAAGCTTCCTTTCTCTACCTCCTTCCCTCAGAAAAAGGGGGAAGGATTGCTAGAACAGCCAGAGGCCACTGGATATAGGATGCTCCTCCTACTCTCTGACTTTTTTCTTGTAGTTATTTTGAGGCCCTATGTAGAGAGATGCCTCCGGTGAGAGAGCGGTCTGAGCAAGCTGCTTTGTGTAACTGGACAGAGCTAACACCTGAGCTGTTAAAGGTCCTGCATTCTCAGGTAAGGGCCCTGCTGCAGCATTGAGGGGAATGTAGCACAGTGTTGAGGGTGGGTGGGTACAGATGAAAGCCCTCTGTTCTCTTGCCAGTCAGTTGACCACTTAGCACCACCCTAAAATACACTAAACCGTGGACTGAAAGTAAATCTTCCCTTGGGGAAATGGGAATAATTTTGAAATAGGCTGTAGGCTGAGTCATTGGTGGGGTCATCCCAGGTTTCCTTGAAGCTGGCAGAATGTACAGGGGCTCAATGCAATGCTAATCTCGTCTCTCCAGAAAAGTGCAGGTCCTCAGTCACTCGACAGTGTCTCCCTTACTGATCAAGACCATAATATGATGCCAATCACAGTTTGGGGAAGGGCATATTTCAGCTCCCCAGCTATCCCAGGTCCAGACACAGCTTTTAGCTTTTAGGGAGAGGCTGTGAGCCTCTTCACAGCCACATCATCCTGGGAGCTGCCTGGAGAATGAATGCATGAGGAGGGTCCGGTTGGAGAAAGTTTGTGGTTTGGCCAATTCCCAGGAAATACGGTTGAGCACCACCATACCCTGCTTTATGATCCAGGACAGAGAGGTTAGGGGATTTAGGACTGGTGCGGCTGACTACCTTGGTGCCAGAGGCTTAGCATTTCGCTGGAATCAGAGGGTCAGGAAAGGTGGTGGAGCACTTCATCAGGGGCATCTGTGCTCTTGTTGCATTGGTGGCCAACGACCGGTCACCTTCCCTCCTTTTATCCACCAAGTACCTTGTGCAGTGAACATGACAGAGCTCTAACGTACCTGGGATCAAGCAACATAAGGCGTCCAGACCAAATCCCCGTGGGTCAGCCACATACCCCGTATCATTCCGGGGAAAGCATGAGGGATGCGCTTGAGGTCTAGAGCTAAGAACTCAGTGCAATCTGGAAGAAAGAGACCTATGTCTTGTTTTAATTTTACCATTAATTAGTGGTCTGAGGTAAGCCCTCTACCCCCTGGTTTTGTTTTCAGGCTGTTCTATCTGTCATATAAGGAATAAAACAATTTAGGAATACAATAGCAGATAAAAGCTATTGTCACCAGAAATTAAAATGTAATATGAATGTATATCTTTTGCATAATTCTGACACCTAAAGTTTAACAATTAATAAATTATATTTCAGCATGCTCTTCACTAGGATTTGCGAAGATAATTGCCACACAGAGCCATCTTGTACCTTCCTAACACCCCCTCCCGCCCCTTGCCATGTGCTGGGAGATGTGGACCTGGCCTGGGGGCGGGGTGTTTCTCAGGGCCTTGTCTCAACTTCTCCCACATCTCCGTGTTGTGTCTGTCCCCTGCCCTGCAGGTTGCTGGGAGACTGATCGTCCATGCAGAGGAGCTGGCCCAGATGTGGAAAGTGGTGAATCTTCCAGCAGATCTGTTTAATAGTGTGATGAATGTGGGTCGCTTCACGGAGGAGATCGAGTGGCTGAAGTTTTTAGCCCTTGCTTGCAGCGCTCTGGGAGTTGTAAGTTAGCTTGACTGTTTGTTCCTGAGGGGGCAATCTCCCTCCGGGCCTGGAAGGGCAGTGGATCTATACACGTGGTCAACTCTCCAGGGCTGATGATAAACATGCCTCTTCTCGCCTTGGCCTTCTCCTCTCTAAAGCAAAGTCATTTCTGTGCTCGTCAGGCAGAGGCAGGGGCTGGGAGGGGCAGAGGGAGACACCGTCAGGCTCTGGGGAGAGTTGACTACAGTGTAGCTCTTGGATTATTTATGAATATTGCCCTCAGATTTGTTTTCACTCCACTCCCTCCATTCACATTCCCAGAGACAGCCAAGAGCCGGCTGCAGAAAAAGACTTCCAGACACCTAGAATATATATCAATAGACACTTTTTAAAGGGGGTACAATCTTATAGAAAACTATGTAATAAACAGAATTGGATGCGAAACTCAGACATAAGAAAGCAAAAAAAAAAAAAAAAAAAAAAAAAAAAGAGAGATGAGGCTGTTTCTGAATTTAGTCATGACATCTCCATGGATGCAGGATGTTCATACAGATTTATGCCTTTTCCAAATTTGACTTGTTTGATATTGGAAAAGCAATTTTACTGGTTTGAAGCCAAAGATGCTGAAAGCAGTTTATATGTATAGATATTTAAAGCTTGGGTATCTTATATTGGACTTACATTGTTAAACATTGTTAAAGTAACTTAAAATGAATCAAAAACATGATTTTTTAAAAGAATCCCTGAGATACATACAAGTTTGAAAATTATTGAGAAAATAATTGCGTCTGCCAAAACCGAATGGTATGAAAAGGTAGTCTGAATCATTCAGCATATCTAAACATAATCTTGTTCTTCTCAAATATGCTTGGAATACATATTTGACAGTTTTATTTCTGAGAAAATTTAGTGGAAATATTGTAGTCCAACTTTTCCTATAGGTTCCCCTACAGCCTTCATCATAATCACTTCTTTAGAGAGAAGCAAACAAGAGGACATTTGTGGCTCTTTTTTTCTTCATTTTCCTTTATAGCATTTATTACTGAATAAATCACTATCCTCCAAGGAGGAAAGAAAAGTAAGCAGCAGAGGCCTATGAGTTGTCAATCAAGACTGGGGAAAATCACAAATGGGAAGATAAAAAATGGACATATTTTATTAAATTCTCATAGGGTTACAGATTTTTTCACACCACATTTTGAGACATTTTGGGGTGAAAATGTACCTTTAAAATTTTATCTGTAGTTAATTCGGATCTTCTTGGTCTATCCCACCCACAAAGGGTCAAATAAGAAAATAAATAAATTCAATCCAATCCTGAAATTTTAGTCTGATGTGGTAACTGAAACAGCCTAAAGATAAATTTCCCAGTATCTCAGGTTTTTCCTCACCACGCTCTCTTCTCCAAGATGGCAGTTGAATGTAGATGGAAAGAAGTGACTCTAGGACCACAGAGCAGTCAAGTGAAGGGTTTCCCACAGCCCTCAGTCTTCTCTGGCATCTCTGGTCTCCATGGCAATGCCTGTCTGTCTGGTTGCTAGCTGCTTGCAGCTTAAGTTTTTGGTCTCGTCTCTCCCAGACTGGTGAAAGGCTGACGATGCCTCCCCCACCGGCTCATTTCAGTTCTCGATGGTGTCGAGGGCCTCCTTGAGTTTCTGCCAGGCCATCCTATCTGCTCCCTGGCTCTGGTGGTCTACTTCACAGCCCCTCACCAGTGTGTGATGTGTCTGAGGCCTTCCCGTATCCCCATACCTCAGAGTAACAAAGAATGACTTTGGAAAGTCAGATTCCAAACCTCCCTCTGTTTGGTCCACTGTGTAGATGCGAAGTTTCCTCTGATGTACCTGCCTCCCAAACTGGAGAAGGGGAAACCACGAGGTGAATTGTATCTTTCTACTTCCCTTCTAAAACAAGGAGGTGGGATTCAGTGTTCCATGAGGTTCATCTACCTCTGACATCCTGTGATTCTATCCCCACTTCTCTGCTTCCTCTGAGACACCCTCAGGCCTACCTCTGAATAACAGTGAGCTCCTCCAATTCTAAGAGGCCTTGACATATCTGATTTTGTTCTGCATCATCCCCATGTCAAAGAACCCCTAGAGGTAAAGTCAGCCTGGAGGTTAAGTCTGTAAATAAGGGGTACCCTATGAAACCAGTAATCAATACCCTTATATTCATTTCTATCATGCTGGACTGTTTCTGGGATCTTAAATGTGGGGCTAGTCAGTGGTATGGTGTGAATGTTTGTGTCCTCCCAAAATTCATAAATTGAAACCTCAACTTCCAAGGTGATGGCCTTAAAAGTAGGGCCTCTGGGAGTTGATTGGGTCACGAGGGTGGAGCCCTCATGAATGGGATTAGTGCCGTTATAAAAGTTGCCCCTCCACCAACTGAGGACACATAGAAAGCATCATTCATGAGGAACACGCCCTCACCAGAGAGCAAATCTGTTGGGTCCTTGGTCTTGGACTTCCCAGACTCCAAAACTGTGAGCAAAAATTTATGTTGTTTATAAATTACCCAGTCTAAGGTATTTTGTTATAGCTGAGACTAAGTCAGGGGTTACCATCTGGTGGAGACCTTGCATCCTAGTTAATTCATATATCCTTAGAGGCAAGCCCAGAATTTCTCTTTCCTTTGCAAATTCAACAGCAAGACAGGATCTCTATGCCATTCAGAAAAGCCAGTTTGTTCCTTGTAGAAGAGTCTAGTAACAGGAATTTTTACTCCAGTAGGTAATAGGTACATTTACTCCATCTTGAGCTCTCTGCGTCTAATACTCATTATTCAGAATGCGATGGCATGCAGACCTGCATTCCTCCTCCCTTCAGCACTCCTTCTTCTGGACTGGCCTATGCCACCTCCTGTTCCACTGAATTTTTAAATATCCACTGATTATTAAAAAAAGAAAGAGATCACGTATGTAGAAAATAATCATGTTCACTGGAAGGAATGACATATTTTGTTAGCAAACGATTTACATTTGAAGGCTTTCACCTCTAACTTTGAAAATGAAGCTCGCAAGATGCTTAAAGATTATGTCTGTGAAGCAGATCCCAAAAAAATATTGTGCAAGAGAATGAAGATCTGTTTACTTTAGATTTATGTCAGTTTACCAAATAGCTCCAGTCCAAAGAGTTATTTATCCACTCATCCATTTATTAAATCTTTAAAAATACTTAAAAATCTTATGAGGCAATAGAATTTGAAGGTTTGTTGTTTGAATAATCAATAAAAAATGATGCATAAGGCTGAAAGACCCTACGTTAGTTTGTTAGGGCTGCCATGACTTGGTGGCTTGAACAACAGAAATTTGTTGTCTCTCAGTTCTGGAGGACAGAGGTTCTGGGAACAAGCTGTCAGCAGGATTGCTTTGTTCTGAGGTGTTTCTCCTTCTCTTAAAAATGGCCAGCTTCTCGAACTGTGTCCCTCTGTGCCTGCATATCTGGTGGCTCTCTCTTTATGTCCTAACTCCTGTTCTTATAGAGACACCCTACTGACTTCATTTTAACTTATCTTTTTGAAGGTCGTATGTTCAAACGGAATCGCATTCTCCAGTTCTGGGGTTAAGGCTTCGACATATGAATTTTAGGGGGAACAATTCAGCCCATACCAGCACCCCATGGGAGAGGGCAACAGAACAAAGCATTAGGGGTGCAGAGGGTTGTTTTTGTTTGCTTGTTTGCTTTTTTACAGAAACGGGTGAGCTGTGGGTGGAAATTATAAAGTTCAGAGTGTGCTCGCAAATCTACCCCAAACCATTCTCTTACTCACATGCATGACTTACCATCCTCCTAGACAGCCTCATGTATACTAGTTAGCCCATGCCTGCCCTCCCACCCACTCTGAATTAAGTGGAAGTGCCTAGAAGATGCAGTGTTTCACAGCGATTTCCATGAGAGGATCCCCAGGGGCAGGGGAGAGGAAAGGAAGGTGGCCTACCTCAAACTCAGTTTTTTTTGACATTGTGTGGTTTATTGAAAATTTTGTTTCAGAAAATAACAATGCTTATTAAATGTAAAGAAACAAATTCTAATATTAACTCAATTAAAATTAATAATTATTACAAATTATGTTTAAATTACTTGCCATCAAGTCAAACTATCACTCAAGGAAGAGTTTATTCACATCCTCAGTACCTCAGTACCTCCTGACATAGATTACACTCCTGGATAACACACACCCTAGTACCTCCTGACATAGATTACACTCCTGGGTAACACACACCACAGTTAGAGAAGCCCCATCTAGGCAATCATTCTGTTCTGGGAGAGGATGAGAGAAGAACAGCAAACATCAACTGCTAAGGCAGGACAAGTCTCCGCTACTAATCATGTGGGAAGAAGCAGCTGCTTTTTTCACTCCCCCTAAGGACTCAGGACTGATCATTCACTGATCCCTAGAAGGGTGTGTCAGGATGATCTGTACATCATCAGTTTCAGTAAACCACCAAGATCTGTATGCTGACCTTCATTTCACAACTCTTTCGCTTGTAATATTTATTCAAAGGGTGGGTTTATTTAACGACATGAGATTAGTTCTGAGCATGCTCCTTTAATGTTCAAGTTTCATTGTAAGGAGGGTTTGCTTCTGTAGTAACCCCTCTATTAAAATTCCTGGCACTCATTGTCAACCAATATTTCCCCTACAATATAAGGGTTAGTATTATGTAATATTAAATAAAGCACTAGGTGATTCTATTTAGATGGGCCCAGATGCTTTAGAGGAGTGTTTATCTTGATGTTCAAGAACATTTTTCCAGTATCTTCCTGGGTCTCTATTTTTATGGGGAAATTACCCTTCTCTCTACTGTGTCATTGCCACAAGTATCTTGCTGGATTATATGGGCTAGACCATTTATCTCAACTGTTTAAAGATTGGAAGGTAATAATAATAATTCTAACTATATAGAAAGCAAATCAACTTCCCTCCTTTAGTGAGGTTTTTTGGGCTAAAGTAATAAATATCTTAAAGTACTCAGGAATTTATAAATTTAATTCCTCGAGTAGTCTTCTAACAAAGAAAGAAAAAAAATAAAGATACCCAATACTTAATTTTTTTAGAATGAATTAGTGACATTTGAATGTAAAAATTTCAAGCTTTCTAGAATCTTAAATTGTTCCCACTTCATTTTATAGAGGAATATTTTTGTTTTCTTTCTTGTATCTCAATGGATCTCAGGAATATTGCCTGGAAGAGTAACTTTCTCCTCATTTTATGTAACTTTTATAGACTATTACCAAAACTCTCAAGATATTGTGTGAGGTCTTATCATGTGACCATAATGGCGGGTCGCCCCGGATCCCATTCAGCACCTTCCAGTTTCTCTACACGTATATTGCCGAAGTGGATGGGGAGATCTCTGCATCACACGTCAGCAGGATGCTAAACTACATTGAACAGGAAGTGTAAGTTAACTTTTACCCATTGGAGGTGAAAGAATACCAGGAAAACAAATCTAGCAGGCCAAGATAGAGATTATTGTATTATACTGCTCTGGAAATAGAAAAGTATTTTGAGAAACATGAAATATGGATCTGAAAGAAAAGGGGGAAGGGAAGGAGAAGAGGAAGGAAAAGAATGATATAGGACAATAATTCTTTGAGTCCTTCTGAGACTAGCAGTAGTGGCAGCAGCACCTGAGAACATGTTAGAAATGCAGAATCTCAGGCTACACCCTGGACCTATGGAATCATAAACTCTAGGGGTGGAGCCCAGGAATCTGTGTCTTTATAAGCCCCCCAGTAACTCTGACTCACGCTTAGCTATGACCAGTGGAACCGAAGTGGAGGAGAAGGAGGAAGAGGAGGAGCAGGGTTAAAAGAAAAAGAGGGCTGGGCATGGTGGCTCACACCTGTAATCCTAGGGATGGCTTGAGCTCAGGAATTCAAGACCAGCCTGGGCAATATGGTGAAAACCCATCTTTACTAAAAATACAAAAATTAGCCGAGCATGGTGGTATGTGCCTGCACCAGTTAATTGGGAGAATGGCTTGAGCCCAGGAGGCAGAGGTTGCAGTGAGCCGAGATCGCACCAGTTACTCCAGCCTGAACGACAGAGCCAGACCCTGTCTCAGAAAACACACACACACACACACACACACACACACACACACACACACACACACAAAGAGAGAGAGAAAAAGGAGCAACAGCAGAATTAATGTGAAATGAGAGAGTTATTTGTATATTGTCTTTCTAAGATTAACTGTCAGTGAACTAACTGCAGATATACCTTTTTCCAAACAGAATTGGGCCTGATGGTATAATCACGGTGAATGACTTTACCCAAAACCCCAGGGTTCGACTGGAGTAAAAGCACAATTTTTGCAATTTTAAAGGAAGATACAGAGATGATTGTACTTCAGAATGACTGAAACCCATATACCACCCAAAATCAATTTTCTTGTACAACTGGTACACACTAATAAACAATTAAACATATGAAATCAGAAATGTGAGGAATTAAGATGTGAAATTGTTGGAACAAAACACCTTCGTTACCAGGAGATTAGTATTCTTCCCACGTGGACACTGAGTAAAAGTGGCTGACAAAGCATGGATAGAAAATGTATCTCCAATCAAAGCCAGACTGTCAGACTTTAAAAAGTAGTACGTTAACCAGACACAGTGTTGTTGTTCTGTGATTGTTAGGCATAATTTAGATGAGTGCCTTTTATATGGTCAATTGAAGTTTTTACCAGTTTATTTCTCCATTTGTTGGTACTGTGCTAGTCATTCATTCATCCTCTCACTCATCAATATTTATTGAGGTTAGCTATGTGCCAGGAATAGGGTTGCCAGAAAAAAATACAGGGCACCCAGTTAAATTTGAATCTCAGATAAACAACAAATATGTTTTGTTTTGGTTTTTGCTAAACCTGGCAACGTTCTAGGAACTATGCTGGCTTGTGAGCACATACAAATAAATAATATCAGAATTCTACCTTCAAGGAGCTCACAGTCTAACACTAAGACATGAACATAAATCACTTTCATGCAAATGGCCTTGAGAAGAACTAACAGTA
>NW_026089009.1:0-77744 GCF_024542745.1 Macaca thibetana thibetana | reverse complement strand
GCAGTGTGTCGGTGGCTGGGGCCTGTGCATTGCAGGCAAAGCCATTTTGGCTCAAGGAGCAACCAGCCACTTCTGCTAGGGTGGGCCTGGGGTCCGGAGGGTGGTGGACCTCTGTGGGGCCTGCAAGCCTGTATTTTCCTTCTGCAGTGCCTGAGCAGAGGTTTCCCGAGAGGCTCTGCCTCTGCAGCATGCTTCTTCCTGGAAACAGTGGGAGGTGGTTTTCCAGGGTGGAAGCCTCACCAGTGGTTAAGCACTGTCTTCTTGATGCTGACCTCGTGATAGTGAGTTCTCATGAGATCTGGTTTTATAGCAGGGTGTGGCACCTTCTTCCTCTGAGTCTGCTCCTTCTCCTGCCACGTGAAACATCTCCTTGCCCCTTGGCCTTCTGGTGTGATCAGGAGGCACCTGAGTCCTCCCAGAAGCAGAAGCCACTGTGTTTCCTTTGCAGCCTGCAGAACCGTGAGCCAATTAAACTTTCTTTATGATCATACAGACAGTACTGTGAACTCAAGCCATGAAATGCCTTCAAGGCCTTTTCCCCATTGTCTTGGCAATCAGTGCTCAGCTTCTTTTCATGCAAATATCTGAAGCCTGCGTGAATTTTTTCCCTGAAATTGGACTTTTCTTTTACCACATTGCCAGGCTGTGACAAAGATAGCTGACAGTGTAGAAGCAGGTTCAGAAGTGGATAAAAGACAAAGGTCGGGAGAGTTGGGAGAGCTTAGAAGACAGCAAGGTGAGGAAAAGTTTGGAGCACTGTAGAGAATTGTGAAATGCTTGTGATGAGAAGGCTGGCAGAAGGATGGACAGTGAAGGCCAGACTTAAAAGGTCTCAGATGAAAATGAGGAATTTCCTGTGAACAAGAGCCAAGGTTCCATTTGATTGGCCTAACAGAGAACGTGGCTGCACAGTGACCCTGCCCTGGAGATCTGTGAAACTATGAACTTGGGGGTGATGATTTAGGATGTATCTTGTGGAATGAACATCTAGGCAGCATAGCTCAAGAGGTGTCCTGTCTGCGATGAGCAGCCTGTGTTATGTGTGAGCCTAAGGAATGACCTTAAGTTGGAACTTCTATTTAAACGAGAAGCAGAGCTCAAAAGTTTGGAACATTTGCATCCTGGCCAAGTGGTCAAAAAGAAAACCTATTTTCTTTTTGAAAATAGGATAGCTAACAGCTAATAGCTAATAAAATAGAAAATAGCTAATGGGGAAAATTCAAGAAGGCTCAGGGTATTTGCATAAAAAGGAGCTTAGTGCAAGCAGCCAAGACAAAGGGTAAAAGGCCTTGAAGGCATTTCAGAGACCTTTGCAGTGGCCCTTGCTGTCACAGGTCCTGGGGCCTAGCAGAGATGAATGGTTTCCTGGGCCAGCTGCATGGCCCCGCTTCTGTGTGCATCCTCAGGACACTGCTGCCTTCATCCCTGCAGCTCGAGCTCCAGCCATGACTGAAGGATGCACAGATAGAGCTTGGGTCACTGCTTCAGAGGTGGCTCCAAGCCTTGATGGCTTCCACATAGTGTTAAGCCATTCGGTGCACAGAGCAAGAGACCAGAGGCTCGGGAGCCTCCGTCTAGACTCCAGAGGATGTACAGAAAAACCTGGGTGTGCAGGCAGGAGCCTTTCCAAGAGCCAGAGCCTCATGGAAAACCTCTACTAGGGCAGCAAAGAAGGGACATAGAGGGTTGAAGCCCCCACACAGGGAGGCTGCATTCTCCAAACCCCAGATTCATAGACCCACCGACAGCTTGCACCCTGAGTGTGGAAAAGCCACAGGCACTCAACATCAGCCCTGTCCATGAGAGGCAGCCTTGGGTGCTGAACGCTGCAAAGCCACAGGCGCAGATCTGCCCAAGGCCTTGGGAGCCCAGCCCCCACGCCCCTGTGCCCCAGATGTGGAACAAAGATTCAAAAAGGATGATTTTGGAGCTGTCGGATTGAGTGACTGGCCTCCTGGGTAATGGATGTTCATGTATCCTGTGAGTCCCATCTGTGTTTTGTTTTTCTTTCTGGCAATTTCTTTTTTCTGTTGCCTGGAATGTTTACCCGTTGGCTGTACAATCATTGTACCTTGGAAGTAGTTAACTTGCTTTATAATTCAGAAACTCAGGGGCAGAAAGGACTGTAGCCTTGTCTCAGATGAGACTTTGGGGTTTGGACATTTGAGTAAATGCTGGAATTATTTAAGATTTGGGGGACTGTAGGGAAGGCATCATTGTATTTTGCAGTGTGAGAAAGATAGGAGATTTGGGAGACCGGGGACAGAATAATATGATTTGGCTCTGTGTCCCTACCAAAACTCCTGTGCAATTGTAACGGGAAAAGTTAAATGTGGGGACTGGTGGATGGTGATTCAATCACGGTGGACAGTGGAGGTTGGAAGGTGGGGGTAGTGAGGAGCATTGCAGGGATTGTGGTGGGGTTCGGGGGAAAGGCAGGGGTGGGAGGCAGATCCTTCACAAATGGTTAAACACCATCTTTTTAATGCTGTCCTTCTGATAGTTTGCTTCATGATTTAGGGGCTTTGAGATTCAATGAATACTGGCCTGCTGGGTTTTGGATGTGCATTGGGCCTGTGGTCCCATTTGTATTATTTTTCTGGGAAATTTCTTCCCTTTGGATTGAGAAAGCTTACACAATGTCTGTACCATCATTGTACCTTAAAAGAACTCCATTTGAAATTCAGGGACTCATAGGCAGAAGAGACTGTAACCTTGTATCAGATAAGACTTTGAACTTTTTACATTTGAGTTAATGCTGGAATGAGTTAAGGCTTTTGGAAACATTTGAAGAGGCATGACTGTATTTTACTCTGTGAGAGTGACATGAGATTCAGGGGAGGGGGTCAAGGGCAGAATAATATGGTTTGGCTATATTTCCCTAGAAAAACTCATGTGGAATTGCAATCCCGAATGTTGGAGGTGGAGCCTGGTGGGAGGTGATTTTATCATGGATGGGAGGGGGGTGGGGTTGGAGGGAAAAGGGGTGGGTAGGGTGGTGAGGAGTAAGCTGGCTGTAGTGGTGGTGGGAGGGTGGGGGTAGTAGGAAGGAGGAGTAGCCTGCTGCAGAGGCAGAGGCTGGTGGAAAACCTCTACTAGGACAGTGCACCTGTGGCTTTGCAGGGTGTAGCCCCACGGCTGCTCTCATGGGCTGGGCTGATGTTGAGTGCCAGTAGCTTTTCCATACTGAAGGAGCGAGCTGTTGGTGGGGCTATGAACCTGGGGTTTGGAGGATGGTGGCTTCCTGCATAGGGGTTCCAAGCCCATGTTTTTCTTCTGCACTGGCATGGTACAGGTTTTCCAAGAGGCTCTGCCTCTGCCTCAGGCTTCTGCCTGGAAACAGTAGGGGGTGGAGGTGGGTTGGGGGGTGGATCCTTCACCAGTGATTAAGCACCATCTTCTTGATGCTGACCTCGTGATAGTGAGTTGTCATGAACTTCCTCATAGTGTTAAGCCACTGGTTGGATGGAGCATGAGACTAGAGGCTTGGGAGCCTCTGTATAGATTTTGGAGGATGCATGGAAATGTGTGGGTGTCCAGGCAAAAGCCTTCCAAAAAGGCAGCACCTCATAAGAAACCTCTACCAGGGCAGTGCAGAAGGAAAATACGGAGTTGGAGCCCCCACACTGGAGGCCACCATCATGCAGACCCCAGATTCATAGACCCCACAACAGCTTGTACTGTCAGTGGGGAAAAGCTACACGCACTCAACACCAGCCCAGCCCATGAAGGCAGCCCTGGGGCATAAACCCTGCAAAGCCACAGGTGCAGAGCTGCCCAAGGCCTTGGGAGCCCAGCCCTTACATCCGTGTGCCCTGGATGTGGGACAAGGTTTCAAAAAGGGTAATTTTGGAGTTGTAGGATTGAATGACTGGCCTTCCGGGTTTGGAGTTTCATGGGGCCTGTAAGTCCTTTCTGTGTTTTGTTCTTACTGGCAAAATTACTCCTTTTGGCTGGGAATGCTTACCTATTGCCTGTATAAGCATTGTACCTTGGAAGTAGTTAACTTGCTTTATATTTCAGAGGTTCATGAGTCTAAGGGTCTGCAGCCTTGTGTTGGATGAGACTTTAAGCTTTGAACATTTGTATAAATGATGAAATGATGTAAGACTTTGGGGGATTGTAGGGAAGGTATCATTGTCGTTGGCAATGTGAGAAGGACATGAGATTTGGGCCAAGGACAGAATAATAAAATTTAGCTCTGTGTCCCTACCAAAACTCATGTGGAATTGTAATGGGGAATGTTAAAGGTGGGGCCTGGTGGATTAAATCATGGGCCCATGATTTAATCATGGTGGAGAGTGGGGGTTGGAAGGTGGGAGATAGGGAGAATGGGGCGATTATGTTGGGGGTGAGGGGTGAAAAATGATGGTGGCAGGTGGATCCTTCACAAATGATTAAACATAATCTCCTTATTTCTGTCCTGACAGCAGTCCCCCAGGGAGTGACCACATCACACATCCAGGGTCCGGGGAGCCTGGCCTGAGACATGCCCAGTGCACTGAAGGTGCACCTGAAGCCCACTCCACCTGATGCCTCCACAGCCCTCACAGGGTCTGACCCCCCAGCATGTTCTTGCCTCTTCCTGCACCCCAGCTGCCCACCTTGCCTGTTCCCTGAGTTCCTCCATCCTGTCCAGCAGGATGGGATGGACAGGGGGACAGCCTGTGTGCACATTTCATGGCAAGTGGGAGTGGCACACCATCTCTGGGAGGCACCATGGTTCCTGCCAAATCTGACCCCAGGACTCTGTCCTTGAGGTGGTTTTACCAAACCCCAAACCCAGAACTGCGGTTGTGGCTCAGGGGTCAGCACCTGCTAGTGCCAGGACACTACTGGGAGGCTGGGACCTGACCAAAGCCCATGGTGTCTCTGACCTGAGGACAGGGTGTCTTGGGACTATAAGGCCAGGCAACCAATGGCCATTGGGTCATAGGGGTTCAGCCCCAATATTTGTCCTTCCCTGGCTCCTTCTGATTCAGGGCCATCAGGGCCCTGGAGCCCAAGACTCAGCATCCAAGGTCTCCTCCAGGAATCCAGGCAGCTCAGCATACTTTATCGCGTGTCATCTGAGAGCAAACATGTAAAATCAGATGCACAGAAAAATGACTCAAAGTGCTTACTGACTAGAAGAAATCTAGGAGCAGCAAGAAGGTAATGGGGAAAGGGAGGGACCTCCATGACTAGTGTCTGCAGAGCCAGGGGTACAGGCACCCAGTGCTGTGGCCTGGCACCAGCTGACTCTCAGAGGGTGGGTGGCACACTGTCCTTACCCAGAGGACAGCAGGCCTGGTCACCAGCTTTTCTACCTGTCCCTGTAAGCATCACATTGCTGGAGGAGAATTTCATCCCAGAGCTTGGACCATCCTTAGCTGAGGGGCTAGGGCTTGTCTCTTGGTGACGTAAATGAAAAAACAGGTCCAGATCAGAGTTCCTGACATTGAACACTCATCCGTTCTTTGAATCATGGGAGGGGAGGCCTGGTACTAGGTGGACCTAACCTCTTTGAGGAACCACAGAGCCCAAGGCTGGAAACCTCCAGAATCCTCCACCCCCGATCCTCCCTGGGACCCCTGTGTCCTGTCTCACCGAGCTCTCTCCCCGGGGACCCTTGTGGCCTGTCTCACCGAGCTCTCTCCCCGGGGACCCCTGTGGCCTGTCTCACCGAGCACTCTTCCCTCCGTAGATGTCTCGGCTGCTCTGTGAGGGAGTTCCCTTTCAGGTGTGGGGCAGGGCATGGCCACTCCTGCTGGATGTCTAGATGGTGGAAACCAAGGGCCTAGGGAAATACCAGGTACAGCCTTTCCACGCTCATCCAGCGCAGGACAAACAGGCCAGGAGGTGTCAGGAGCCCAGATCTCCAGCTGGAGGAAACATCAACCTTGCAGTGGGAACAGGGGCCCATTGTACATCCTAGGCACAGACACCACAGGTAAGCTGGGCTTGGTACCTACCCCTCCCCGGATACAGAAAGAAGCCAAACGAGGAGTTTTGTGCAGAATGAAGCCTCCTTCCTTCCAGAAGCACTGCTGACTGTTTGGCGGTTGCCATTTGTGGCAGTGGGCCTTTTGTTTATTCTGAGGTTGGGCTGGTTTCTCCTCTTGGCCCTGACCTACAGATTATAAAGGAGAACAGCAAGAGGTCCCCAGGAAACATCCACAGATGGCATTGGAAATAAGTCACCTTCTGAGAAGCATGTCATGTTCTGGGAGGGCTAAGGCATCGAGTAAGGCCTATGGGGTTGGAGGATCCCTGGGCAGGTGGGGCAATCCACAGCCTTGGGTTCTTCCCATGGGAATCGGGAGGTCCTGAGGCAGAGGCAGTGGTCCCACAGGAGGAGTCACAGAGCCACCAAGGGCTCTTCTGGCCCAGGGAGCAGTCAACACCATGGACTGAACACCTGCTGGGCTCAAAGTCCTGGTCCAGACTGGGGCATGTGGGGCCAGGAGGGAACTCGGAGTGGAAGACAGAGAGACAAGTGTGCTCAGAGGGCAGCCGTTTCTGGAAGTAGTGTGGTCCAGAGATTTTGGCTGGGAAGGGCTTCCAGGGTTTCATATGTGTTGTGGAGCTGCTTCCTCTCCCCAGCCTCACCCTGCAGAAATGCCAGTGAATATGTTGCCGCCATCTTGGAGCTCAGTGCCCTCATAGTGTAACGGCAGCAGCAGATCTGCCTGTGCACGGACTTCCTGTACTACCTCATTCCTGAGGAGCAATGCTTCTGCAGGGCCTCTGACTTGGTGCACAACTTCAGACACCATCATCCTGGAGCAGTACTGCACCCTCACTAGCCAGGGTGTTGATGACTTCCTCAAGGCCAAGGCCACGTTCAAGGCTTCTGACTTCATTGAGGCACTTGTGCTGAGAGAGGCGGGCTTCTCCGGGATCTTAATTCAGGAGGTAGAATGGAGCTTGGGATCAAGCATCTGATGAAAGAACTTGCACTTCATCTGGAAGGCTCTGGGGAGCCATGGAAGATGCTGGATAAAGGTGTGACAGTCAGATTCATCTTAGAGATGACTGTAGAAGGCTGCCTAGGAATGAACAAGAGCCAGGAGACCAGGGAGGGAGCTTGTGGGGCAGGTCTGGAGATAGCAAGGGAGGGATCCTGCTTGGATGAAAGGTCTTCAGGCACTGTCTCAGGTTACACTCAGGTGCCCTCAGAGCTAGTACATTCAGAGTCTTGCCTCCAGGATGAAAATGGGAAGGAGTTGTCAGACGAGGACATAGAAATGGAGGCTGGCATATTCATGAATGCCGGTGGTGGTCTCGGTGTGGGACTACTGTGGGAACAGGGGTCCTTCCATTCAGGGATGTGGTGGATGGACCCTACATCACTCCATTCTGCCCTTCTTTTCCCTCCTCTCATTCTCCCAAAAGCCTCAGTGCATGAGTGCTGTTCATCCTCTGGTGCTGAAGCAGCCAAGAGTCACAAGCCTGCCTGGCTGCCTCTGGGTATGACAGCAGAGCCAGTGGCCTCTACTGGATCCTGTACAACTTCACAAGACACCCAGACACCGGGAGTGCTGCCAGCATGTGGTGCAACAATCCTGAGGGACCACAGTCCTGAAGACATTGAATGGTGGGTGCAGGGCCTCATGGCCTGTTCCCCAGCCCCTCTCATTGGCTCTGGTCCAGGTGGTGAAGGGGGAAAATGTTTTTGTCAGTTCTGCTATGATTGCCTAGCAAGAAAAGGAGCAGAGCCCAGGAGCAGTAAAATCAGTTAGTAAAGTCAGTTTTCTTTTCTGAACTACATTTCTGCCATCTGTAAGTTGAGGGGAATTCCTTCTACCCTACGAGGCTGCTTGGGGAATGACTGACAGTGTGTGTAGAGCAGGTACCACCAGCAGGCATTTGGTGTCCAGACCGCTCCTCTTCCCTCTTGATTTTCTGACTGCATTTGCATTTTGTTCCCAAGACCTTCACTCCCCTTAATTTTGCTCTTCCCTCTGATTCCCACCTTATCTTCTATCCCATGGATTCACCAGGATCTGAGTGGGTAACAGTCATGTATGCATGTGTGTGTATGTACATATACCCTGTGTTGGTGTTGGAGTGTGGTGTGTGTGTGTGTGTGTGTGTGTGAGAGAGAGAGAGAGAGAGAGAGAGAAAGAATGTGTGTGAGAGAGAAGAGGGAGAGAAAGAATGTGTGTGTGCATGAGAGAGAGAGAGGGGGAGAGAGCAATAGAGAGAGAGAGAGAGGGAATGTGTGTGTGTGTGTGTGTGTGTGTGTGTGTGTGTGTGTGTGTGTGTGTGTGTGTGGGGTCACTGAGGGACTGAAATTCTCCACCCCAGGCTGTGCTCATTGCTGGAAGTGCTGTCAGGGCCCTTGCCGTTGACCCTCCAGGTCTCATTCTTGCAGTGCAGGCAGGGCATTCTGGAGGAATCATGCCCTTGGAAGAAGCCCTGAGAAGTGACTGGTAGGTAAGAGTGGATAAATACCCAAACTCCCTTGCTCTGGGTAGGATGACTCTGAGACACATGTTCTATGCTGTGTCTCAGAGGTACCCGGCAGGGCTGAGTCCTGACTGACCACAGTGGAAACTTTCTTGATGAAGGTCCCTTTAACTGCTGCATTCCATTCCTGTTTCAGTTCTCCACTCCTGTACTAGTGTTTCCTGCAATTAGTACCCTAAGGAAGAACTGGCAGCATAATTGCTGTCCTAGAGTCATCTCCAGATAAAATTTTTATACTTGAATCTTTGCCTCAGGATCTACTTCCAGGAAACTCAAACTAAGACACACATTTTTATTTCAGCTCCTCCAATCTTCATAGACCTGTCACTGTGCTGTTTTTACCAAAAATGATCATGAGGATCAGAGAGGGAAAGTCACTTGCCTAAAGTCACACAGCTGAACAGTGGTGGAGTTCAACTTTGACCATGGGCTGTCTGATCCCAAGGTGTATACTTGTTCCTCTCCCAAGAGACTCCTCTCTTATCAGGCTCAAATGAATGAAAGGAGGATGTTAAAGGTAGGATCTCTGAAGCCTGTGCCAGAGGAACCCCAGCTCATTGCTGGCGCCTGTGTTCTCATTCTTACCTCATTAAGAGTAAAGTTTATTGAGTTTATTAAGTATCTTTAGTGAGAACTGGGACCAAACAGATTTTCTGACTCTAAAAGAGATATTTTTACAGGAACAGATATATACCTATAAGTATACAGACACGCATACACGTATTTCTTTACTGATCATAATTCATGTCAATTAGTCCTTATTAGAATGTGGGATGTATAAATGTAAGATAATTTTCATGTTAAAATTGACAGATACATATTTAAATAGTCCTAAAGGAATTTAATTATTTTTCTTTTAGAATTTTCCATTTTTAATGTTATTTTTATGAGAAACTATGTAACTTTATTGATAATACATGCAATAACCCTTTGTTTTTCACATTGAAAATACAATGTATTCTGCAAATAATTAAAGCCTAATTTTGTATTAGCATTTTAAATTTTCAATCTTTTTTATTATTATTATACTTTTAAGTTCTGGGACATATGTGGAGAATGTGCAGGTTTGTTACATAGGTATACACAGGACAGGGTAGTTTGCTGCACCCATCAACCTGTCATCGACATTCGGTGCTACATTAGGATGTGGAGAAATAGGAACGCTTTCACGCTGTTGGTGGGAGTGTGAATGAGTTCAACCGTTGTGCAAGACAGTGTGGCGATTCCTCAAGGATCTAGAACCAGAAATACAATTTGACCCAGCAATCCCATTACTGGGTATATACCCAAAGGATTATAAATCATTCTACTAAAAGACACATGTGCACGTATGTTTATTGCAGCACTGTTCCCAATAGCAAAGACTTGGAACCAACCCAAATCCCCATCAGTGATAGACTGGGTAAAGAAAATGTGGCACATATATACCATGGAATACTCTGCAGCCATACAAAAGCATGAGTTCATGTCCTTTGCAGGGACATGGATGAAGCTGGAAGCCATCATTCTCAGCAAACTAACACAGGAACAGAAAACCAAACACCACATGTTCTCACTGGTAAGTGGGAGTTGAACAATGAGAACAAATGGACACAGGGAGGGGAACATCACACACTGGAACCTGTCAGTGGGTGGGGCGCTAGGGGAGGGATAGCATTAGGGGGTTTAATAATTTTAAAATTCAATTCTATTGAAATTTTTACTCCAAGAAGCCATGTGTTTTTGAGAGCTAATCCTGATATATTCAAATCTTAATGACTTAAGTTGATGGAGCGAACTTCTTTTAAATTAGTGATTCCCCAATTTCCCTGACTGTTGGAATTTCCAGGGCATGTTGAAAACACAGATTATCCAGACTCTTACCTCTGCAGATGTATTTAGTGGTTCTAAAATGGCACCAAGGGACCTGGATTTTTCCCAGGGTCCCTGTGTAATTCACACTCATGAACAGGCAAGTTTGGGAAATAGTGCCTTAAGGAGATTTTTCACTGAGCAGTCTTCATTTGAAATGAAGATCATTTATCTTCTAATACCCATGCTTCCTCTTTCTCCTGCTCTCTTTATCTCCTGCTGTCTTTCAGTTCCTAGAAGCTTTAATTGAATGACAGATCCTAGTATATCTGTACCTACTAAAAACCACACTTCTGAAGCGACATGGCCACCAGAAGCCACAGCTAGTCTGCCATGTAAAAAAGGAAAGGTTCATGTGCCCTGAGGGTACAGGGGTGAGAGGCAGGGGAATGGAGACCCCCACAGCCAGCAGCAGTGGCCCTCATCACAGCCCTCTGGGAGATATGAAAGGAGGTCAGACGGTGGACAGTAGTCTTGCCTTCGTGCTATAGAACACGTTGTTAACACCAAAAAAGCTGATCTCTTCTAGGGGAATGGTGAAAGCTGATGCTAGCACTTGTGCTTTTTGTTTGTTTGTTTGAGATTGAGTCTTGCTCTTGTTGCCCAGGCTGGAGTGCAATGCATGATCTCAGCTCACTGCAACCTCTGCCTCCTGGGTTCAAGCGATTCTCCTGCATCAGCCTCCTGAGTAGCTGGGATTACAGGTGCCCGCCACCATGCCTGACTAATTTTTTATTTTTAGTAGAGATAGGATTTCGCCATGTTGGCGAGGCTGGTCTCCAACTCCTGACCTCGGCCAAAGTGTTGGGATTACAGGCGTGAGCCATTGTGCCCAGCCTGTGATTTAATTTAATTTAATAATTGCACAGCTTCAAAATGACAGCTAAGTAGCTGACATAAAAAGGAAAATTCTGTGTACTTTGATGTTAGCAGGCTTAATATACAAACCAGAATATGATGAAATTTTTCTTAATCAAACTGAATAATTTTCACATAGGCAGGCCATTGGCAGGCCATTCAGCATCTGGCTTATGTTTGGGCCAGGCTGGGTGCTTCATAAAAGTCTGGAGGGAAATACAGAGGCCAATTCTCCATAAGCATTAGACTCAGAAATACCTTGCTTCCCAGTGAAAAGTTTAAATTGACTTTCCCGCCACCTTCATCAAACTGAGGTTGGTCAACACTTATCACCACTGCCACTGGACACTTTGACTTCCAATTTTGCTACCTGCTCTACAAAGATACCCCCTTCCTTCCTTTCCTGCATTCTCCCTACAACCTCATCTTCTTTTGAGTTCATCCACTCTGTCTCATCATTGTCCATCTCTGCTTCCCAAAACCTTATATAGTACAGAAATTGACCAATCAAGATTACAGTGTCGAAGAGCATCCGTTTACTGAATAAGGCAGCTGGCTCCTGGGGGCAGAAAAATGATTAGACACAGAGATAAAAATCATAATCCCTACTCTCCTGGATTCACTGTCCAATGGGGAGACAGACACATAAGCAAATGCAACTTGATAACTACAACAGTCAAGTGAATTATATAATCCCGACTGGAGAAAGAGAGCAAATGTTATCATAAGACAGTGTGTCCAGTACTTACTCTCTAACAGATTTCCTGATGAACGTCTAGGCTTGCCAACTTGTTGCATAAGAAAATTGGAACATGGGGGAGGGGAAGTACGTATGCTTCTTGGTATTTCAATCCATAAATGCATAAATAATGTAACTATTAATGATATCATCATGTTGATTCAATAAGTTTGAAACCAAAATTGAGAGTCATCTTTAGAAGAAACTGTGTATGTGTCTATGTGTGTACACATGTAGATATACACATATTGCTTTCTGAAATTTTCAATGACTTTGTGCTTCTTCTGAAGCAATTCAAGTTTAGAATTTGAGATCCATGGGTCAAAATATCTTCCTGAGTGTACTGAAGAACATTTAGATTAATTTCAGACATGTATTTTGGTTTACATAGTGTTTTTTATCCATACTAACTTATTTACTGTGTTTAAAATAAATTGAGAATAACAGCAGCAACCCTGAGTTGAGTGAAAGTCCTGAGAAGGGCATTGCCCAACCAGTGCATGTGCATGTTTACACTAATCTCCTGTCTGAACCTTGGAAGTGGCTCAATGAGCTAGCAGATGATCTCTTTGGCTGTATTACAAATGATACTTTATTTTTATTTGTTTCATTCATTCATTCATTCATTCATTCACTCATTCATTTTGAGACAGGGTCTCACTCTGTCACCCAGGCTGGAGTATGGTGATGCAATTATAGCTCCCTGCAGCCTTCAACTCCCAGGCTCAAGCAATCCTCCTGCCTCAGCCTCCTGAGTAGCTGGGACTACAGGTGCACACCACCATGCCCAACTAATCTTTAAAACTTTTTTTGTAGAGACTGGGTCTTATTATGTTGCCCAGGCTGGTCTCAAACTCTTGGACTCAAGCGATCCTCCTTCCTTGGCCTCTCAAACTGCTGGGATTACAGGTTTGAGCTACTACATGTGGCCAGAAATGACATTTTAAAACCAACTATTACCTATGCAGACATATGATGCTCTCCGGTTGTTTTATTTAAAAATGGGAACGCCTTAGGTTTATTGGCTCATTTTGTTTTATCAAAGAGCTTAAATGCAGTTGTGAATATTTCTGTTTACCCTCATAATAGCCTGAAAATTTACAATGAATATAATTATTGCCATTTTCACAAGTAGAATTAGAATAAGATAAAACAGTGGAATACAGGTGTAGCTAAGAGTAGCAGAGGTAAGCCATCTATAGAATATTAAAATTTCTTCCATGTGCATTGTTAGAAATCTATAAAACCAAAATTTTTTCATGCCTGTAATCCCAGCACTTTGGGAGGCCAAGGCGGGCAGCTTACCTAAGGTCAGGAGTTCGAGACTAGCCTGGCCAACATGGTGAAACCCCGTCTCTACTAAAAGTACAAAAATTAGCCGGGTGTGCTGGTGGGCGCCTGTAATCCCAGCTACTCAGGAGGCTGAGGCAGGAGAATTGCTTGAACCTGGGAAGTGGAGATTGCAGTGAGATGAGATTTCACCACTGCACTCCAGCCTGGGTGACAAGAGTGAGGCCTCGTTTCAAAACAGCAACAACAACAACAACAAACAACAAAACAACAAGAACAACAACAAAAAAAACCCCAACATTTTCTAATACAAGCAAACTCACTAAGCTTTATGAGGCTCCCATTCCTGCAAGTATTATCCTTTCCATGTACCCCAACATTAATGACAGCAACCGATACTAGCCATGTGACATACAATCCCAGCACATTGTTGGGCTCTGATGTTTTCTAGGAATTTTTTCTTTACAGCTGTATTGAAATGAAGCTGTATTCCCTCAAGACCTGGTTTTTATAAACTCTCTATTTTTGCAGTTGAGGGAAAATAGTCTTAGGTCAGTCAATCCACTGTTGACCCAGAAATGGAATGAGGTAGGATTATTGTGAAGATGGAGAGGTGTCTGCAGCATCCTACACTCTTTCCCAGCCGCTAGGTGACCATATAATTAAAATATCCTTGATATTTCTGTGTAGTTTAAGTTGTTTTTAATTCTAGAACCTCTCAATCTTTCTCTATTCAATTTAAATGAAAAGGCATTTGAGTATCCAGAACACACTCAACACTCAGAAGCAAAGCAAGAAAAATGGAAACATAATGGTCAATGCCCAAGTTCTCCCCCAGGATCAAATGAGGATTAATACTGAGAGTTGTGATTCTGAATAAGTCTTAACCTCATGAACATGTTAGTTGTTCAAAAATTTGTCATGTCAGCAAGGTGGTAACACTGAAGATTTTCTACAATCGAAATAGTATAGTTATGTTCTGTTGTATAAAATAGAAATAAATGTACCACATTGATCAGCAAAATCACACTAGCATATTCCAACAGCTTAATTTTTAAAAAGCTATGTTATATTAATAATTTAACCACATAGATCTGAGCTAGAATAAATGTTACATATTTAATTGACTAATTTTTTTGCTCTCTTAGAGAGCTGTAGATAGATTTTGGGGTTATCAATCAAATGGTTCTGACTTTTTTTTTTGAGATGGAGTCTTGCTCTGTCACCAGGCTGGAGTGCAGTGGCACAATCTCAGCTCACTGCAACCTCTGCTCCCTGGTTCAAGTGATTCTCCTGCCTCAGCCTCCTGAATAGCTGGGATTATGGGCACACACCACCATGCCCAGCTAATTTTTGTATTTTTAGTAGAGACGGGGTTTCACCACGTTGGCTAGAATGGTCTCAATCTCCCGACCTCATGATCTGCCCGCCGTGGCCTCCCAAAGTGCTGGGATTACAGGTGTGAGCCACTGTGCCCGGCTGGTTCTGACATATTTTTAAGAAAGATTAGGCTGATGCTATGGTAACTCAGTTATTCATGATACATGTCATCTTGAAAGTAGGAGTATTCAATATTCATGATTTTGAAGCTGTTTCAGAGTGCTATAATCACCCCACTTGACAGACTTCAGAATTCGTTGAAAATCTCTGGAAATAATTACCAAGTTATTATCACAGGCTCTAAACAGACCTTCAAAATGCATTACATAGTATTGGTAAAACAGATCGTCAGTCTGCCAAAAGTAGTCACTTTGATTTGATTTGCCTTGAATGAAATTTTTAAAATGTAAAGCTAAAGTCTTCAGGATCACTGCACTGGGTTTCTATGGGACAACACTGAACAGGGCTGCCACTGAAACACCTTGGATGAGAGCCTCAAACTCCCTGAACACAGCATCCAGCACACTACTGGGAGAATGACTGGGACTCAAAAATGTGTGCAATGAATGTACTTATGAGCTTGTTGGAGAGGAAGTAAAGAGGTTGTATGTAATTACCTCAAATTAGTACTACTACAGAATAATCACTACTGGTAAAGTAAAAGTAGCACTAAAGTAGTACTAATAAAGTAGTACTAATAGCCCTACACTAGTAGTAGTAATAAAGTGGCATTGCTATTGATTCTATCCATCTATCTACCTACCTGTCTGGATGGGAGGGCACAGGATTTGACTGATAAGATTGGGCTTAGCAGTGAAAAGAGCTCATGTATGCTTTAAGCAGGTATGCACTCAAACTTGGTATCATGTGACTGTTCTGAATTCCAGAACCATGGCTAAAGGGTGGAAGTTTTGTTTGACTGTGTCTCACATTTTCCTTTTGGTCTATTGTCTAACACATGTTGCTAGAATTCATTTTACTCTGACTACCTTTTATGTACAGACAACGCTGTTATTGACGAGATCACACCCAAGCGGATCGGAGATTGGCCCAATACTTACACCTACACCAAGGCCTTGGGAGAAATGGTGGTGCAGCAGGAGAGCAGGAGCCTAACCATCGCCATCATAAGGCCCTCCATTGTGGGAGCAACGTGGCATAAGCCTTTCCCAGTAAGCCCACTTACCTGGATTCTGTGTTTTGCTTTCAAACTAAGGTTTTTCTAGCCCAATTATTTTCTGATGTCTTTCTTCTTCTCCTCAGGATTTATAGCTAAATGCAGCCAATCAAATATGAACCCATTATACTAGGGCAAAATCCCACTTTGGGATCATGAGGCTCTTTCTGGCAGTTACCCTGACTATCTTAGAGTTGGATGGAGATCTTAAATTAGCTTCTAACTACTCTAGTCTCAAAATTCCCATGGGTGATGTTTTTATATCTTGGCTTTCCCACTATAGCTTAAACAGACCAGAATGTTCTTGATGGCCAACTTGATAGTATTGCAACTAACTGCCAGGGTAAACAAGAGTTACAAAGCTCACAGAAGGATCTCAGTTTGGGAATAGTAATTTTTTTTAACCTCAGTATACTGCTGTGTCCTTCTGAAAGTACTTTGAATTATACTGTCTTCTTCAAAGCAGGTCTGTGAAGCTTTGGGGGCAGATAAATTCCAGCTCCACCACTTACTGGCAATGCGACATTTTTGAGTTGTTCTTTCCATAAAACAGGACAGATACTACTTTGGAGAGTTGGTTTAATGAGACAATGTATGAGGAGAGGAGTGCTCAGACTCTAGTAAAAGGCGGGTCCCTACTGAAAAGGCTCAATTAATATTAGTCCCTTCATCTTCTCCTCCCATATCTCTTGTCTCCCATTATACACATTTCAACTTTTATACTGTAAGGTAAAGAGACATAATAAGGTCAGCTGAATGGCTTGGGGCTTAGGAAACAAACTCAAAAAGACATTTCCCTCTAACTACTCTTAAGCATAATCTTTCCTGTAACATCTTTAAGCAAGTCAACACACATTATTACCAATCATGTTTTCAATGTTCTCCTAAGGAGGCTAAAATCAGGACTGAGGTGGAGAAGTATGGTTGGCGAATTGCTTAGCAGATCATGATATAAGGACAAGGTCCACCGTAGCCCTTAAGATGTCACAAAATGCTGCAAAACCATTCATGGCTCCTGCTATGAACAACAATCCTGGCCAAATTTTAATTATTGGACAAAGTGCACAAAATAGCCAATGCTTTGCCATTGATCTTTGGGATCTTAATAATACTGAATTAGATAGTTCTATTAGCTGGGGTCTCAGTGCCCTTGTTTGAAATTTATTGAGATTAGACTGCAGATGTTCCAAGATAACAACAATTTTCTAAAATGTGTAACCAATGGAAATCTTCTTTCTTTTAGGGTTGGGTTGATAATCTAAATGGACCTAGCCGACTCATTATTACGGTATGTATAGGGATGAAGAAATAACTCTGAAATGTAGTGGAGGAATAGTAACAGAATTCTTAGTGCTGGCTTAGCTTCATTGATCCAAAAACGTAAATGCTACTTTACTATCAATTGAAGCATATTATTTCAACTATTCTGGTTATAATATGAAGGCAGGATGAAATTATTTTTATTCTTTTAGAATTTTTTATCAGGAAAACAGGTAAAGCGCTATCAATTACTATTTAAGAGTTCTATTTTGAAAAGTCTTTGAGAATTAAGGATTTTTCTTTTTTCTTTTTTTTAAAAAAAAAAAACTTTTGCCGGGCGCGGTGGCTCAAGCCTGTAATCCCAGCACTTTGGGAGGCCGAGATGGGCGAATCACGAGGTCAGGAGATCGAGACCATCCTGGCTAACATGGTGAAACCCCGTCTCTACTAAAAAATACAAAAAACTAGCCGGGCGAGGTGGCGGGCGCCTGTAGTCCCAGCTACTCGGGAGGCTGAGGCAGGAAATGGCGTGAAGGCGGAGCTTGCAGTGAGCTGAGATCTGGCCACTGCACTCCAGCCTGGGCGACAGAAGGAGACTCCGTCTCAAAAAAAAAAAAAAAAAAAAAAAAAAAAAAAAACTTTTTTAAACTTAAAAATAAAACCAGCAAAAGTCTTATAAAAATGAAGCAAGTAGCCCAAAAAATGCCCACCTGCCGCTCTATATACAGTAATGCAATATTTGTCACAGTTTTGTACAATATTATAAAAAATGTCACAGACAGTACCAGTTAAGGCCCTTATTTCTCATAGGACATCAAGCCTTATGACCTGGTGGGGTGGGAGGGAAGATGCCACTTAATTATTGCACCATTTTGAGAAACAGAACTCGTCAAGGCAAATAGTGGTCTTTTCCCACCTGGCCTTCAGTCACAGATGGGGGCTGGGGCGGTGGCGTCGTCTTCAGACCCTCTGTAGCCACACTGTGCCCTGCCCGCTTCTCTGGGTGCAATAAATACCGGTCACAGTTTGGGAGGGGGCCTTGCGCAGGTGGGCGGGGGCGTCTGGGCTGCATGTGCCGCTTCCTGTACAGGGCAAGGTGGGCGGAGCGCGAGAAGGCGCGGTGGCACCAGTGGCCCTGAAATGGCCAGTGGCCCCTGTGCTTGGGGTGGCAGAGCCATAGCTTGTCTGAGTGAGCAGCTTCCCGCTGCATCCATCCCAGTGGCAGTGGTTCGGCTTGTCACTTGTGTGCTGCGCGGATGTGCCTTCGGGTGAGATCTCTTGCTGTGGGGCTTGCCCTAGCCTCACAGGCATACATGGTGGTGCCTTTCCCAGGCCAGGAGCGGCCGCCACTCTTGGGCTTGGCCTCCAGCAGCTCCAGCCGGGACGCCGGCGCCACCACGAGGAGACCGCGGGCGACTGGGGGTGCCAGGCCTAGGCCCAGGGCTGTGGCGGCGGCGCCAAAGCTACCGAAAACGGGCAGGGGTGGGGGTTGGGGAGCTGGGAGCTGGGGGGCGCCTCATAAAGGCCGGGTTGGGTGTCCTAAGCCAGCGCCACGGAAGGGCAGCGGGCAGGAGGGGCGCGGGCCAGTAGGGGCTGAGGGGCGGGTGTCGGGGGCGGCGGGGGGGACCCGGGACTTCGCATGCATGAAGCCGCCGGCCCGGGGCGCCCTCGTGTTTGAGGCCGCGAGGTCCATGGGTGAACCCGGGTGCGCCGCCCTGGCCGCCGCTGTCCGCTTCAGGGGGCCGGGCCTTAACCACGCGGCTCGGCAGCGCCAGTAGAAAGCGGTTTAGCAGGCCAGGCGCGGTGGCTCAGGCCTGTAATCCTAGCACTTTGGGAGGCCGAGGCGGGCGGATCACGGGGTCGGGAGATCGAGACCATCCTGGCTAACGCGGTGAAACCGTAAAAAAAAAAAAAAAAAAACACGCACACACACCGTAAAAACACAAACACACACACACACCGTAAACACACACACACACACACACACACACACACACACACACACACACACACACACACACACACACTAGCCGGGCGAGGTGGCGGGCGCCTGTAGTCCCAGCTACTTGGGAGGCTGAGGCAGGCGAATGGCGTGAACCCAGGAGGCGGAGCTTGCAGTGAGCGGAGATCACGCCACTGCACTCCAGCCTGGGCGACAGAGCAAGGTTCCATCAAAAAAGAAAAGAAAAGAAACCGGCGGGCCATCCGCGGCGGGTCCAGCTCCGGTCGCAGCAGCTGGGACCCACACCAGGCCATTCACTGGGGTGCCATAGGGCAGCTGCGTGCAGTGTTTGGGTAGCAGGACGCAGACGGCGGGGTCGCGGGGGCTTCGGGGTGTCCTCGGCCCCAGGCCGTCCAGCCCTGTGGACCGAAATGAAGTCCCGCACGCCACGTGTTGAGGTACTAGTGGGTGCCCCTTGTGCGGGGTCAGCCCTCCTGCAGGCGGTGCTCACGGTACGGGCTGGCGAAAGTGGAGACGGACGGCAGGATGGATTCACTTGGCCACATGGCCGGGAGCTAGGACGACGCACACCGGTGAGTGGCTGCCCGGGTGGGCTGGTCGGGGCGCGGGCAGGGGGGCATGGTTCTGCCAAGGATTTTGCTTTGTTTATCGCAAGATGGGGGTATTTCCTCCTTTCTGCAGTTTATAATTGCGTGAATTAGTGCAGTGAATTGAGGATGCAGTAAAAATAATATCTTCAAAGATTATTAAATTCGTTATTATAAAACACATACGAGTTTACGTGTGTGTATGGAAAGCAGGTATACATCAAAAATTCTTAATGAATACAAGAAAGAGAACTACCAATATTGGAGCAAATTTTTCAAATACAAACACCAGTGAATATAGGCAAGGCCTTTTCTTTTATTATTATTACTATAAGTTCTAGGGTACATGTGTACAACGTGCAGGTTTGTTACATGGGTACACATGTGCCAGCAACGCCTTTTCAATAATGTCTTACAAGGAGAAACGTGGCTCCTCTAGGTAAACAGCCCTCAGTGCGCATCTCCCTGAAGTCCAGATGGATCCGGTAGAGCTGTGGGGTTCACAGCTCACACTGAGGCATTTAGGGCCTAAATGCACCACTTTACTTTTTTGTACAGTGAGTAGGAAATCAGTGATCTAAATGAGTTTAAATCTTATTAGGGATTTGAACTGCGCTTCAGACTCTGTCTCTCTTCCTCCCAGAGCTAGATTCAACATGAATTAAAATACAAATATAAAACAATGAATTATGATAGTGACAAAGACCTTCCTTCGAACTTCAGATTTTTCCAGCAGCCCCTTTCTTTCTGTTTCCCACCTGCCTTCAACTCTTTCTCCTAAAAAAGTTCAGTTGGGGTGAATGTTTGGTGACTTAGAACATCATTATTTTAACATGATCCCAAAGCGGTTTTCATTATATGCAAAGATGCATATTTATTTACATTTTTTAAAATGTTCTAAATTGGTTTCTTACGTCCAAAAGAAGGGGAGCTAGTTATAAGAAAAGAGAATTGAGTAAGGTAAGAAAGTGTTAATCATTTCAAATCAAAGTGGGAAACATGCAAAGCAGAAAGAATCAACTTCATAAACTCAACAAATTATTAATGTAAATAATTCCCAACTCCTGTATCTATATAACATTAGTGATCTGTGAGGTGAACTGAGATTCTGAATAAAAAGTAAATAATAAGACCATTTTTCTAAGCCAAAAAAGTTTTTGTCTTATTAATTGTGGAATTTCACCAATTAATTTTTTTTCAAATAAAATTTCTTAAACTTTCAGTGCCTACTATTGCTTGTGGGTTAATAAACCCTAGCAGAAAACAAAATCATCAAGGAAATGGTAAACATTAATGGGAAATTTGTGTAACCTTAATTCTTAACGTGTCTTATTAATTAATTTTTAAAATGTGAAGGTGTATTCTTGGTGTTTGGTAATTAACTAAGTTTATTAACCTCTCACAAATATGAGGAATTTTATTCCCTAAAGGAACGTGAGGAACACTAGTAGTTCAAGAAAATGCTGAAGGTGACCTTGGCTGAGAAGCTAGGATAGGCTGACGAAGTCAGACTTAGTGTAGGAACCTGGTAAGCGATGGATCGATGTTAGCTGTCTTCACTTATTGCACTAGTATAATCAGTTTGATGATACATACTTTAGCCCCAGTTGTTACTTAAGACCTGGTTTCACATTTTATGTTCTTTTTCCTGTGCAGGCTGGGAAAGGGTTTCTTCTGGCCATAAAAACTACTCCAATGGCTGTGGCAGACTAAATTCCAATTCCGGTTGATACAGCCATCAATCTCCCGCTAGCTGGAGGATGGTGTGCTGCAGCTCACAGGTGTGGATGCTCAAGTGGGCTTTCAAAGATTTCATGAGAGGGAGGGTTCATCTATTAGGCACATTTTCCAAATATAGGCATTTCATTGTATAAGACCCCAAATGTGAGAGGGTGTTCATTTCAATATTTTATAGAGTTCCTAATATGCCATCATATATATGTTGAGTTGTTTTCAAAATACAGTTTAGTACTTGGCTACTCACAAAGTAATAAAACATTTAAATCACTTAACCATAAAATTCTTGATAACCAAAAGGCTTTTCTTTCTATTGGTAGTTTAACATTCAGCTTCTTTTTTAGGGCAAAGGAGATAGAACTGGATGAAATGAGAGAATATTTTTTTTTAGTTGAACTCTGGTTAATGCCAAAAGTGTTCAATCGCTATGTGTGGGGAAGTTTCCTGGTACAAAGGAAAAAAAGAAAAACAGGTTGTTCATACATTTGGCTGCGTTAGTAAGTGGTAAACAGAATTAAATTTTTCTTATGTGAACTCACACATATGTGCTTCATAATATGTCACTCCTATTTAACACATGTCTTTCACACACACACGCACCCCCCCACACACAGCCTTTTGCTAGTCTTCTTCCAGTTTGCTTATTAACCCAAAGAAAGAAAAAAATACAGAAGCCTTCTTGCATAGGTTGCCTTAATCAGATGAATTATGGAAACAACTCTGTCTCCCTTATTTTTCTTTCATTAGTTTTCCATTCTGTTGTATTTATTTAATTTTTATTTCATTTTCCAGACCTAAGTCAATGTTAGTCTACCACTGTACATCTGGTAACCTCAATCCCTGCAATTGGGGCAAAATGGGTAAGTACTTTAGCCATGTATCTGCATAATTACTAGTGTCTGACACAGAGAAAAAATAGACAAAGTGTGTCATGGAGCTTAGAGCCTACATGGGGAGAAAGACAGAAAGTAAATAAAGAGACAAAATAATGAGAAATTGTAAATCTGTGGTAATTAACTAGAAGGTACTGTGGTTACCAAGGAAAGGAGTCATTGGGAACACATACATGATTGTAAGCAGTAGGGGGTCCATTGGTTATAAAGATTTTAAAAAACAGTGATGAAATAAAGCAAAAGTTGGCAGTTATAAAGAATCTCAGTGATAAAATGCTGAAATACTCCTCCCTGCTGGGGCAGTGGGTCCTGTACACACCCCTTCCCTTCTTGATACATCACTGAGAATGTGACATGATCAGTGACCAATGGGACTTAGAAAAGTCGAGTGATCTTATTCCTTCCTGATTGCGTCTGTAATACTGACCATTAATTTATGCAACTTGCCTCTCTTGGGTGTGCATTAACTACTCTACTAGTGATTTGTAAAAGTGAATAGGAATCACTATGGGAGAATAAAACAACATCCAGATTCCTTAGACCCTGGGACCAAGGTCTTGGGTGATGCTGAGGAAACTATATTTTTAATAAGCATCTAGATGATTCTTGATACTTGGGGAAATGCTCTTTGAGAAACCCTGTACTATACAAATGATTAATTTGTCTGAAGGTAAGGGATTTAATCTGTTCAATGTACAAAAACCATGGAAATCAATTTGAGTACAACTTAAACATCTAATGATGGCAGAAGATAAAAATAGGGAATTTTGCTATTCTGTAGGATTTCTTAGTACCTGCGAACACACCCCTTCTGTCCCTGTTACATAGATGACACTGGCTCTTCATATTCCAATGGGAAGCCATGGTACCACACTGAGAGTTCTATTGCAGGACAGCTGGACACTGTGGCTCTACAGTTTCTCACACCTATAGCAAACATTGTAGGCTGATATGACATTGGTTATCCCTGTGCCAAGGCTCTGTTCTGGATTCCCTTCTAACACAGCATTTCTGGAAGCTATTACTAATTAATTTGATGTTGCATTCAAATTAAACTCATTTGTGTTTCCTATCGGGGACTCTTAGGAGGGATAAAAATGCTTCCTACTAGGAGCAGTAGCCATGTTAACAGGAGGTTGAGCATATATAGTCTCAGTGATATTACAAGGAGTGATAGCTGGGTGGGTGAACATGGGCTATCTCTCCATAGAATTGTCTCCTTTAGTGTCCCTTAAGAAGAGTTTTTAATCTCCTGCATATAGGTCTTAAGCATCTTTTATCAGATTTATACCTAGGGCCTAGGTAATTGATGCTTTTTTTTTTTTTTTTTTTTTTTTTTTTTTACTAATTTAAATGTCTTTTGTAAAAATATATTTTTTAATTGTTTGTGGATGATGTCAAATGCAATTGATTTTTGTATATTGACCTTATATTCAGCTATCTTGCTAAACTTATTGCTAGAAATTGTATAAAATTTCCTCTTGATTTCCTATGTAGACAGTTACTTAATCTGCAAAAATACCAGTATTATCCCCAATTTTTTCAAGCCTTAGGTCTTTATTTTTCTTGTTGATGGCACCATCTCGCTCAATGCAAGCTCTGCCTCCTGGGTTCATTCACGCCATTCTCCTGCCTCAGCCTCCTGAGTAGCTGGGACTACAGGCGTCTGCCACCACACCTGGCTAATTTTTTGTATTTTTAGTAGAGACAGGGTTTCACCATGTTAGCCAGGATGGTCTCGATCTCCTGATCTCATGATCTGCCTGCCTTGGCCTCTCAAAGTGCTGGGATTACAGGCGTGAGCCACCACGCCCAGCCTTCTTGTTGAACTTCTACTATAATGGTGAATACAAATGGCAATAGTGCATATTGTTGTCTTGCTGCTAATTTTAAGCAGAAGACTTCAAATATTAAACTCTCCTGCCATTTTTAGGATAAACCCAACTTGGTCATGCCGTGTTATCTTTTTTTATATTTTGTTTAATTCAATTTGCTAATCATATAGTTCCCTTGTTTTTTCTATTCTCTGAAAATGCTTAGTGGAGTGAAAGTGTAATAGTGGAGTAATCTGTTTCTCCAAAACTTGGGAAAAGCACCTTTAAATTATCTGGATTTATAATTTTTGGTGAGAACATTTTTTATTGCTTCAGTGTCTTTAATAGTTAAAGAATTTTGCAGGCTTCATTTTCTGCTGGAATCAGTTTTAGTTATATTTGTCTCTTTTTCTAAGATTTTATCTGTTTTAAAATGTATTTACATTGTTTTCATATTATATTAATATTTTTGTCCTAAACTGTATCTGTAATTATGCTTCTGTTTTAATTCATAATATTTGTGTGTCTTATCTTTTCTTAGCTAGTCTCTAAAGGGTCTACTTTATTTCTTTTTTTCAAAGGACCAACTTCTTCTGGCTTTATTGACTTCTCTTCTCTTCTCTTCTCTTCTCTTCTCTTCTCTTCTCTTCTCTTCTCTTCTCTTCTCTTCTCTTCTCTTCTCTTCTCTTCTCTTTCTTTTCTTTTTTGATGGAGTCTCGCTCTTGTTGCCCAGGTTGGAGTACAATGGCATGATCTTGGCTCACCACAACCTTGCCTCCTGGGTTCAAGCAGTTCGCCTGCCTCAACCTCCTGAGTAGAGTAGCTGGGATTACAGACATGCGCCACCACGCCTGGCTAATTTTGTGTTTTTAGTAGAGATGGGGTTTCTCCATGTTGGTCAGGCTGGTCTCGAACTCCCGACCTCAGGTGATCCACCCACCTCGGTCTCCAAAAGTGCTGGGATTACAGGCATGAGCCACTGAGCCCAGCCTATTGACTCTTTATTACGCTGCTGTGTTTTCTGTTGCATAGATGTATTGCCTTATCTCTTTTTTCCCCTTCCTCCTGTTTTCTTTGATTATGTTTTTCTTCTCTTTAACTTAGAAATATAGCCCACAAATATTCGGCTTGTCTAATACATGCATTCATGGCTTGTATTTCCCTCAAATGCCACTTTGGCTGTATCCCACACATTTTATTGTATAATGTTTATGTTATCATTATTCTCTAATCCTTAAACAGTTTTCATTTGAATTTCTTCTTTGACCTATGAGGATGTAGAGTGCAGTTTTCAATTGCCAAATTACATTTTCTACATGTGCATGAGTTTCTACTTGTCCGTCACATCAGAAAGACGGTAGCTTCATGGTTAAAAGTCTTGGGCTTTGGGATCTGATAGACTTGGATTCAAATCCTAGCTCATTCACTCACTCCTGTATTCATTAAATAGGCATTATTCTTGGTGCTGAGGATGTATCACTAAACAGAAATCCGTGCTCACATAGCTGTTATATGCTGGGATGCGTCCCACCATTCAGTAGACTCCACTGCTTATTAGTTGTATCAGTTTGAAAAAGTCTCTCAGTTTCTCCCTGTATATCAATTTTTTTATCTGTGAATGAGAATAATAATTATTCTATTCTAGGGAGCTCTTCGGAGAATGTAGGGAGATAAAGTGCTTCGTACAGTGGTTAGAACAGTGAACATTTTAGTAAACGCCTGCGATCACCATATGGACAGCTTTCTCAGAAAGCCTTCCTAACCCAGCCCCACCCCTCCCCTTCCTGGCACCCAGACAGAGCTAGATGCTTCTTTTGTATTCCTCCAGAGCTTACTGTCCTGGCCTCTAGCAGAATACTCAGGCAAAGTATTGTAATCATGAATTGTCCACATCTCCCACCAGATTGCCAATTCTTTAAAGACAAGGAATATGTCATATGTAATTTTTTTTACCTCAGCATCTACCACAGTGCCTGGCAAGTGTTAAATGCTAAATAAATATATTTGAAATGACTAAAGGAAGGATTGACATAGATTTAGGAAAAGGAAAGTAATTGTATGTTGCTGAGATATTTATTCGTTCATTTAGTCAAAAACTGTTTATTAGTCACTGAGTCAGCCACTCTTTAAGGTACTGTATAAGTTCAAACAATGCACACAAAATTTCGTTCTGGTATTTAAATCTTAGGAGAAATATACATCAGATATGGTTGAGTGCAGAACAATAAAGGAGATTAAAGAAGTAAATAGTGTTGTGGGAAGGCTGCTATTTGATATGTGATGGCCAAAGAAAGTCTCTCCGATAAGGTGTCTTCTTAGTAGAGACCTGAAATAAATGAGAGGGCAAATCAGAAGGACATGTGGATGAAATATTCCAAGTTGAAGAAACAGTAAGTGCTAAAGTTCTTTAATCATATTCAAGGACAGCAAGGAGGCCAGTATGGCCGCAGCAGAAGCACTGAGAGGGAGAGCGGTAAGAGATGAAGTCAGAGTGGTGGGCAGAGAGAGAGGATGCAGAGAGTGCAAGGCCTTGCAGACCATGGCTTTGCCTCTAAATGAGAAGAGATTCCATTGAAGGGCTCTGAATGGAGAAGTTCCTGTAATATACTCTGAGTTACATTTTAGAAGAATCACTCTGGCGGCTACATGGAGGTCCGACTGGGGATACAGGGGTAGTGGCAGAGACCACTTCGGACAGTATTGCAACATTCCAGGCTACAGTAGTGGTTTTGATCAGAGAGATAGCAGGTGGAAATTATGATTCTGGGTATTTTTCAAACAGAGAGCTGATAGATTTTGTTCAATTGTGTGTGGGTTGTTAAAGAGAAGAATCAAGGATAACCCCAAAGTTTTTGGCTGAACTACTAAACAAATTGAATTACCATTTGGTCAGAGGTAGAAGATTGGTGAAACAGCAAGTTTGTGTACGCATTGGGAAGGGGGTCATTAGTAGTGGGTGTATCAGGAGGCCCACTTTAGAGCTGTTAAATGTGAATGTCTATTACACCTCCAGTTGGAAACGTTGAACAAGTATATGGATATATAGATCAGAATGTCAGTGTGGAGATCAGAATCTCTTATGCTATCAACCTGTACATAACTTTTTAATTTACCACCATCTTTTTAAAGTATAAATCCCTATGGACCAGATGATTCTTGAGAATCTTCTCTGAAGAGGAGCTATATTTTTCAGATAGATTTTTAGCTGGCATTTTTAAAGTAGGGCAATAATCATATTACTGTAATAACTGACATCATAATTGAATAATGAGCTTAGGCATATGCTTTGCAAAAACCTACATACCTTAAATAAAATTGAATTCAAATGAGTATCTTTTTGAAAGAACTACTGAATTCACAAATGTATGTAAAAAGTTCTTAATTAAGCTTACTCTATAAAAAGACACTATTATGAATAAAACCCTGGATAGCAGAGTGGACAACTGAGTCTGCCATATTCCCAGAGAAATATTGAAAGTAAACTAACACAAGAAAATATTGCCTTTAGAATTTTTTAGTTAAACTTTTAATAAAGATTGAAATAAAATGTTAAGAAACTTTCTAAATGGTTCTGAAAGTAATGGTCCAGCCAGGGAAATAAAGTTTCTAGCCTCTGCCTTGGGGCTTTCAGAATAGACTAGATAACCTTAGAATTAAATGCAGATTTATGTTTTTTCTGAACAGTACCCCCTTATATTGACTACGTGCGTTTCCCCAGGAATTTGTTTTAGAGTAGATGTTTCAAATAAAGGATCCAATTCTTAACCCATTCACATTGTTTCATTTTGCAGATAACCACTTGCTTAGCATAAAAATGTTTATATTGTTCTCAGAAATTGATTCTTGACTCTACACAGCAAATCCTTTGTCTTTATTGCTGTGACCCATTACAAATACCTTCCACTATGATGGTTTATATCCTCCTATTCTCCTCTAGCACTCTCTCTCTTTTTTTCCCCAGGATTCCAGGTCTTGCCAACCTTTGAAATTCCAATTCCATTTGAGAGAGCTTTTAGGAGGCCATATGCTGATTTCACCACCAGCAACTTCACAACCCAGTACTGGAATGCCATCAGCCACCAGGCCCCTGCCATCATCTATGACTTCTATCTGTGGCTTACTGGAAGGAAACTCAGGTGAGAAGCTGAGTCAATGGCTTTGAGAGTGTCACTGCATATGGGAGATTGAGGCCCCAAAGTCTTTAGTGCTTCCTTCAGCCAAGGATTAAAGGAGACAACTGAATCTGACCCATATATACAAATTGAACACACCTACTCTGAAAATCCAAAATCTGAAATTCTCCAAAATCCAAAATGTTCTGAGTGCTGACATGATGCCACAAGTGGAAAATTCCACACATCTTACCTCATGTGATGGGTCACAGTCAAAACACATTCAAAACTTAGTTTCATGCATAAAAGTATTTAAAATATTGTTTAAAGATTACCTTCAGGTTATATGTATATGGCTAAGTGTGTATGAAACGTAAATGAATTTTGTGTTTAGACGTGGGTCCCATTCCCAAGATATCTCATTACATATAAGCAAATATTCCAAAATCTGAAAACAGTTGAAACTCAAAACACTTCTGACCCAAGCATTTCAGATAAAGGATACTCAGCCTGTATAAGTTTTGAACAAACAAAGCAGTCATAGTGAGAAGCCACAAAAGCCTCCTACATTAGAAATGCTCCAGCATAATAAAGGAAGGTAAATGTTAAAGAGCTTGCTTGATGAATTCAGCAAGTGATCATTCACCCAAAAAGAAAAGCAACTGAGGCTCTGTGACTAGGGTTTTTCAAATGGGTAGATCACCTTAAATATACAATAATGATGGCAACCTCACTTACTGGGAGCTTACTCATGGGGCTAAGGAGGATGCGTGATGATCCCATTTTTATTGTCAAAGCTACTGAAGGAAGATATCCTCATCAACCCAATTTTACAAATGGAGAAATAGAAGCTAAGGGAAGAATCTGAAGTAGTCTCAAAGGAAGTGACAGGAAGGATGTGGAGAAAGCAGAGTGTCAAAGTCAGTATTCAGGACCAGATTTACTGCCACCTAGAGATGAATGAAGAAATTAGAGGGAACACAGTGTGCTGATGCTACGTCAGCTGTCACCACCTGGCTGTGTGACATAGGACATATTCTTTCTCTGTCTCACTTGAATAATAATATGTGTCAGAGGAGACATTATTGTAATTGCCTAAAGCAATTCTTGTGATCAAGAATCAGAAGCATGAACAGTATTGCCCTCTGTGTTAGCCCCTTTATGAGGGAGGAAGTTGTCTTCAGCATGTTGAATTGTCATCTTTATTAGCAGTGCAAATGACTAAAACTTAGCCAATGTAGAGTTTATCCAAATTTTTTCAGACCTCATTTGGAGCTCATAACTCAGTTCTTGAGCAAAGGGAAAAGAAAACATTGTGATTATGGGGAAAATATTTGTGTGGGACTTATTAAGTAAAGATAGGAAAAGAAGAACACCCGAATATTATAGGCAGAAATGCTAAAGGTTTTAAAATGTGTCAGGATTGGAAGAAGGCCTGGATAAAGAACAAAGTTCAGTTAGGAAAGAGAAACACGGAAGGAAGAGACACAATAAAAGTCATTATGTATTCTGCGAGAAGTCAGACAATAAGATTTGTGGGAAATGGGTTGGTTTGTTGTATGGTATGTATTTTAGCAATAATCTTTATGGCAGAGAAAGCTAAAATCCTTAACTTGTGTGAATGATCACTTGCTGAATTCCTCAAGGTAGGCATGGTGAAGGAGGGTGTAGAGGAGACACAGGTACAATGGACTGACCTAGATATAAAGCCTTAGTATACACTCAGCTAGAAATAGTGATTCTGAGGACATACTGTGACATGATTATGTCATTATGTGTATGGTAGCGATGGGGATGATAGAAGGAAGAACTGATGGCATATTTTCAGTCCCCCTCAAAATCAGTTAAATATTGGGACACTAACTATCCAGGTCTAGAAGAGTCACACGCCATAGCCATGGTATGACGCATCATTCATCTTGCTTTCTTTGAGAATAAGAAGATCAGTAAATAGTCCAGAAGTGGGAAGCTTTGTCCAGGCCTGTGTGTGAACCCAATGTTTTGTTTAGAAATAGAACAAGTAAGTTCACTGCTATAGCATAACACAAAATTTGCTTAAGTGGTGGTCAGCAAATCCTTGAATGCTGCTTAATGTGACAAAGTTGGTAAAATCTTTTGTGCAACACTCTTATTCCCTGAATGTTTTGCTGTGCCAGGGCCTGTGCATGCCAGACAAGTCCAAGCCAGCTCAAAGAACAACCAGCCACCTCTGCCACCTGCCACCTCTGCAAACTGCCACTTCCTGCTGGCAGGATTTGTTTTGCATCCTGTGAAGGGCCAAGGAGGCACCAGGGCATAAGTCTACTCACTTATATCTGTTTGTCTGGAATGTAACCCATGTTTGTTTGTACAATAAATAAAATTGATCTTGAATGAAAACTGAGTGGTCATTGTCATTGATCTTTGAACCCAGATTAACCTTTTGGTCATGCCTAGTCTAAGAGAAAGGAGATATTCTTATCAATAAATACAGAGCCCAGCTATGTCAGTGAAGATCTCAAGTGCACAGATAGTAGTATAGGGAAGAGTCAGAGGCCAAAAAGACAGGGATGGCAGACATTGAACAGAGGAGAGTGTGGTGTTTGCCTTTGCATCAACTGAGATTATGGAATGACACCTGAGGCTTGGGGACAGCACCTGCAAGATACCAATAAAGCATTCTAAGAACATCTGTGAAGTGAAAAAATTTGAATTACTGTTGTTCTTGTGGTTATGATTGTATTTATGGTTGTTACTTCATTCATATTAATCACCTATGTGCCCAAGTGTAATCATGGAGTTAGATTTTTCCCAGACTTTTTTTATTAGACTCAAGAATTCCCATAGACAAAGGCAATATCACTATCCTATTTATACATTTCTTCTCTCAGTTCTGCAGAGCCAAAATGTAGAGTCCAATATTTTAGATAAGTTATGCAATAAGGGCTGGTTTGGATTATCTAACTGGTACATGAGGCCCAGTGTGCTAGTTTACTCCAGAGGAAATTGGCACCTGTATATAATTGTAGTTAGGTTGATCCCTTGATATCAGAAAAGTTTCTGCTATGCAGTCCTTTTTGGTGATTTCTTAATATATATCCTCATTTTAGACAGTACTAGTGGCATAGATGTACTTGGCAGCAGAATATTACAGATGGTAAACCTTGAGTCTATGTTTTAGTAGCAAGAGCCTTTGGAGTCTTGTGCTTCCCTTGTAGACATCTTCTTAACATCTACATTCTATCTTTTGTCTACTATTGTTACTGCTACTCGTTCCATAGAAATTCTAATTTTCATTTGGGATATACATTTTTGTTATTTGTAAGCTCCCCCTTCTTTTTCATTTTTTCACCCCCATTTTCAGACTGTTCTAAAATCAGAAAGGAAATTCTCCTTCATGAGCATGTATATATTTTTGGCTCTTGGAACTTGAGATGGTGCAAGTAAGTACAAGCACATTTTCCAGATAAGGCATGTGAAGTGATTTATGTTTCATAATATGATCATTTCGGATTGACCTTATGTATTATGACCAGCCATAGAGATGGCTGTAAAGAATTAACAACATCAAACAATGTGAAGTTGTTCATTGCATGTATATCAGAACATTGCCGAGATAAAGCCAGATGGAGTCATTAATTTCACCAGCTAGTTATTTCCTTGCTGCAGTACCAAAGATTGTCATTTTTGAATTAAAGCCTCTGGTTTTTCTAACTCATCTTTCATTGTTGATCATGGCAAGTGAATAATTAATGAATGTATATGTTTAGGTTATGAGGAATTTAAAACACACCCTAAGAATTGTAATGTTGATTGCTTTTAAATGTTGTAATGGTTTTGAGTCTGCTAATGATTCCTTAATTACATACTTACTTTTCTTAGAAAATCAACTCATTTCATTATTAGTGATTAATTTTCTCTTAAAATTTAATTTAATATTTTAATAAATCACTATGCCTGGGATTCCATTAGATATTTGAAAAGATTAATTTAGTTTTTTTACCCAGGTAACATATACAATGGCTCAAGATGTGTGTTGTTTGATCTCACAATTGAAAAAAATACACATTAAGCACCGTGGAAATCCCAAGAACTTCGGCAAGAAAGAGTATTTGTTTGATAGTTTCTTTGCTTGATAAATATGTGGACTAAATTAAATGGAATATCTTAATTCAAGTTTTGCTTCATGAGACTGATTAAGTGAACGTAGGCCTAGTGCTTTGAAAATTGGCCTATTGTAGAAGATTGATATTCTAATAGCCTAAAGAGAAACCATTTCTTATAAAATATATATATTTTGGAAAATGTGGTATTTCTCAGAAAACTGCTGAAATGAATTATTTATCTTTCCATCTTTATCTTTAATTCTATTACTTTCAAAGATCTAAAGCTTTCACTTGAAAATTAGGCTTTTGGAAAAAAGACATTGAAACTAGTATTATATTTCATTGACGGAATGAATATGAAGATTCATTTGCATAATCTTGTGATTTTTTTTTGAGTGAAAAATATTTATTAAGATCATAGGAATCTGATACAATTAAAATGAATCATTGAGAAAAGACATCTTTCCCAATAAGAATATGATGGTCTAATACAGATTGAAAATATATAAAGCAAAAACTATTAGAACTGTAAGAAAATAACAAAAAAAATTTAGTGATTTTCATATACTAGTCAATTTTTTCTCAGATCAATTAAATAATAATAATTATGAATAGAGGATTTGAATGCATTTACTTATATGATTTAATTAATAGTTAATAAGCTTTTTTCTCTCTAAACCTAAGAATATATATATATATATATATTTATTATACTTTAAGTTCTAGGGTACATGTGCACAATGTGCAGGTTTCTTACATGTGTACACATGTGCCATGTTGGTGTGCTGCACACATTAACTCGTCATTTACATTAGGTATATCTCCTAAAGCTATCCCTATCCCCTACCCCCTCCCCACAATAGGACCCAGTGTGTGATGGTCCCCTTCCTGTGTCCAAGTGATCTCATTGTTCAATTCCCACCTATGAGTGAGAACATGTGGTATTTGGTTTTCTGCTCTTGCGATAGTTTGCTGAGAATGATGGTTGCCAGCTGCATCCATGTCCCTACAAAGGACAGGAACTCATCCTTTTTTTTTTTTTAATTATTATACTTTAAGTTCTAGGGTACATGTGCACAATGTGCAGGTTTGTTACATATGTATACATGTGCCATGTTGGTGTGCTGCACCCATTAATTCATCATTTACATTAGGTATATCTCCTAATGCTATCCCTCCCCCCTCCCGCCTCCCAAAAATAGGACCTGGTGTGTGATGCTACCCTTCCTGTGTCCAAGTGATCTCATTATTCAATTCCCACCTATGAGTGAGAACATGCAGTATTTGGTTTTCTGTTCTTGCAATAGTTTGCTGAGAATGATGGTTTCCAGCTGCATCTATGTCCCTACAAAGGACACAAACTCATCCTTTTTTATGGCTGCATGGTATTCCATGGTGTATATGTGCCACATTTTCTTAATCCAGTCTGTCACTGATGGACATTTGGGTTGATTCCAAGTCTTTGCTATTGTGAATAATGCCGCAATAAACATACATGTGCATGTGTCTTTATAGCAGCATGACTTATAATCCTTTGGGTATATACCCAGTAATGGGATGGCTGGGTCGAATACTATTTCTAGTTCTAGATCCTTGAGGAATCGCCACACTGTTTTCCACAATGGTTGAGCTAGTTTACAGTCCCACCAACAGTGTAAAAGTGTTCCTATTTCTCCACATCCTCTCCAGTACCTGTTGTTTCCTGATTTTTTAATGATTGCCATTCTAACTGGTGTGAGATGGTATCTCATTGTGGGTTTGATTTGCATTTCTCTGATGGCGAGTGATGATGAGCATTTTTTCATATGTCAGTTGGCTGCATAAATGTCTTCTTTTGAGAAGTGTCTGTTCATATCCTTTGCCCACTTTTTGATGGGGTTGTTTATTTCTTGTAAATTTTCTTGAGTTCTTCATAGGTTCTGGATATTAGCCCTTTGTCAGATGAGTAGATTGCAAAAATTTTCTCCCATTCTGTAGGTTGCTGTTCACTCTGATGGTAGTTTCTTTGACTGTGTAGAAGCTCTTTAGTTTAATCAGATCCCATTTGTCAATTTTGGCTTTTGTTGCCATTGCTTTTGGTGTTTTAGACATGAAGTCCTTGCACATGCCTATGTCCTGAATGGTATTAACTAGATTTTCTTCTAGCGTTTTTATGGTATTAGGTCTAACATTTAAGTGTCTAATCCATCTTGAATTAATTTTCGTATAAGGAGTAAGGAAAGGATCCAGTTTCAGCTTTCTACTTATGGCTAGCCAATTTTCCCAGCACCATTTATTAAATAGGGAATCCTTTCCCCATTTCTTGTTTTTGTCAGGTTTGTCAAAGATCAGATGGCTGTAGATGTGCGGTATTATTTCTGAGGGCTCTGTTCTGTTCCATTGGTCTATATATCTGTTTTGGTACCAATACCATGCTGTTTTGGTTACTGTAGCCTTGTAGTATAGTTTGAAGTCAGGTAGCGTGATGCCTCCAGCTTTGTTCTTTTGACTTAGGATTGTCTTGGCAATACGGGGTCTTTTTTGGTTCCATATGAACTTTAAAGCAGTTTTTTTCCAATTCTGTGAAGAAACTCATTGGTAGCTTAATGGGGATGGCATTGAATCTATAAATTACCTTGGGCAGTATGGTCATTTCACAATATTGATTCTTCCTATCCATGAGCATGGTATGTTCTTCCATTTGTTTGTGTCCTCTTTTATTTCACTGAGCAGTGGTTTGTAGTTCTTCTTGAAGAAGTTGTTTACATCCTTGTAAGTTGGATCCTAGGTATTTTATTCTCTTTGAAGCTATTGTGAATGGGAGTTCATTCACGATTTGATTCTCTGTTTGTCTGTTACTGGTGTATAAGAATGCTTGTGATTTTTGCACATTGATTTTGTATCCTGAGACTTTGCTGAAGTTTCTTATCAGCTTAAGGAGATTTTGGGCTGAGACGATGGGGTTTTCTAAATATACAATCATGTCATCTGCAAACAGGGACAATTTGACTTCTTCTTTTCCTAATTGAATACCCTTTATTTCTTTCTCTTGCCTGACTGCCCTAGCCAGAACTTCCAACACTATGTTGAATAGGAGTGGTGAGAGAGGGCACCCCTGTCTTGTGCCAGTTTTCAAAGGGAATGCTTCCAGTTTTTGCCCATTCAGTATGATATTGGCTGTGGGTTTGTCATAAATAGCTCTTATTATTTTGAGATACATTCCATCAATACCGAATTTATTGAGAGTTTTTAGCATGAAGGGCTGTTGAATTTTGTCAAAGGCCTTTTCTGCATCTATTGAGATAATCATGTGGTTTTTGTCTTTGGTTCTGTTTATATGCTGGATTACATTTATTGATTTGCATATGTTGAACCAGCCTTGCATCCCAGGGATGAAGCCCACTTGATCATGGTGGATAAGCTTTTTGATGTGCTGCTGGATTTGGTTTGCCAGTATTTTATTGAGGGTTTTTTCATCGATGTTCATCAGGGATATTGTTCTAAAATCCTCTTTTTTGGTTGTATCTCTGTCAGGCTTTGGTATCAGGATGATGTTGGCCTCGTAAAATGAGTTAGGGAGGATTCCCTCTTTTTCTATTGATTGGAATAGTTTCAGAAGGAATGGTACCAACTCCTCCTTGTACCTCTGGTAGACTTCGGCTGTGAATCTGTCTGGTCCTGGACTTTTTTTGGTTGATAGGCTCTTAATTATTGCCTCAATTTCAGAGCCTGCTATTGGTCTATTCAGGGATTCGACTTCTTCCTTGTTTAGTCTTGGGTGAGTGTAAGTGTCCAGGAAATTATCCATTTCTTCTAGTTTTTCTAGTTTATTAGCATAGAGGTGTTTATAGTATTCTCTGATGGTAGTTTGTATTTCTGTGGGGTTGGTGGTGATATCCCCTTTATCATTTTTTATTGTGTCTATTTGATTCTTCTCTCTTTTCTTCTTTATTAGTCTTGCTAGTGGTTTATCAATTTTGTTGATCTTTTCAAAAAACCAGCTTCTGGATTCATTGATTTTTTGGAGGGTTTTTTGTGTCTCTATCTCCTTCAGTTCTGCTCTGATCTTAGTTATTTCTTGCCTTCTGCTAGCTTTTGAATGTGTTTGCTCTTGCTTCTCTAGTTCTTTTAATTGTGATGTTAGGGTGTCAATTTTAGATCTTTCCTGCTTTCTCTTGTGGGCATTTAGTGCTATAAATTTCCCTCTACACATTGCTTTAAATGTGTCCCAGAGATTCTGGTATGTTGTATCTTTGTTCTCATTGGTTTCAAAGAACATCTTTATTATCTTTATTTCTGCCTTCACTTTGTTATGTATTCAGGAGCAGGTTGTTCAGTTTCCATGTAGTTGAGCGGTTTTGATTGAGTTTCTTAGTCCTGAGTTCTAGTTTAATTGCACTGTGGTCTGAAAGACAGTTTGTTATAATTTCTGTTCTTTTACATTTGCTGAGGAGTGCTTTACTTCCAACTATGTGGTCAATTTTAGAATAAGTGCGATGTGGTGCTGAGAAGAATGTATATTCTGTTGATTTGGGGTGGAGAGTTCTGTAGATGTCTGTTAGGTCCTCTTGGTGCAGAGTTGAGTTCAATTCCTGGATATCCTTGTTAACTTTCTGTCTCGTTGATCTGTCTAATGCTGACAGTGGGGTGTTAGAGTCTCCCATTATTATTGTATGGGAGTCTAAGTCTCTTTGTAAGTTTCTAAGGCCTTGCTTTATGAATCTGGGTGCTCCTGTATTGGGTGCATATATATTTAGGATAGTTAGCTCTTCCTGATTAATTGATCCCTTTACCAGTATGTAATGGCCTTCTTTGTCTCTTTTGATCTTTGATGGTTTAAAGTCTGTTTTATCAGAGTCTAGGATTGCAACCCCTGCTTTTTTTGGTTTTCCATTTGCTTGGTAGATCTTCCTCCATCCCTTTATTTTGAGCCTATGTGTGTCTCTGCATGTGAGATGGGTCTCCTGAATATAGCAAACTGATGGGTCTTGCTTGACTCTTTATCCAGTTTGCCAGTCTGTGTCTTTTAATTGGACCATTTAGTCCATTTGCATTTAAGGTTAATATTGTTTTGTGTGAACTTGGTCTTGTCATTATGATATTAGCTGGTTATTTTGCTCGCTTGTTGATGCAGTTTCTTCCTAGCATCGATGGACTTTACATTTTGACATGTTTTTTGAATGGCTGGTACCTGTTGTTCCTTTCCATGTTTAGTGCTTCCTTCAGGATCTCTTGTACAGCAGGCCTGGTGGTGACAAAATCTCTAAGCATTTGCTTGTCTGTAAAGGATTTTATTTCTCCTTCACTTATGAAACTTAGTTTGGCTGGATATGAAATTCTGGGTTGAAAATTCTTTTCTTTAAGAATGTTGAATATTGGCCCCTACTCTCTTCTGCCTTAGAGAGTTTCTGCTGAGAGATCTGCTGTTAGTCTAATGGGCTTCCCTTTGTGGGTAACCTGACCTTTCTCTCTGGCTGCCCTTAACATTTTTTCCTTCATTTCAACTTTGGTGAATCTGACAATTATGTGTCTTGGAGTTGCTCTTCTCGAGGAGTATCTTTGTGGCGTTCTCTGTATTTCTTGAATTTGGATGTTGGCCTGCCTTGCTAGGTTGGGGAAGTTCTCCTGGATGATATCTTGCAGAGTGTTTTCCAACTTGGTTCCATTTTCTCTGTCACTTTCAGGCACCCCAATCAGACGTAGATTTGGTCTTTTCACATAATCCCATACTTCTTGGAGGCTTTGTTCATTTCTTTTTACTCTTTTTTCTCCACACTTCTCTTCTCGCTTCATTTCATTCATTTGATCTTCAATCGCTGATACTCTTTCTTCCAGTTGATTGAGTCGGTTACTGAAGCTTGTGCATTTGTCACGTAGTTCTCCTGTTATGGTTTTCATCTCTATCAGTTCTTTTAAGGTCTTCTCTGCATTGATTATTCTAGTTATCCATTCATCCATTCTTTTTTCAAGGTTTTTAGTTTCTTTGCACTGGTTACGTAGTTCCTCCTTTAGCTCTGAGAAGTTTGATCGACTGAAGCCTTCTTCTCTCAACTCGTCAAAGTCATTTTCCGTCCAGCTTTGTTCTGTTGCTGGCAATGAGCTGAGTTCCTTTGGAGGGGGAGATGCACTCAGATTCTTTGAATTTCCAGCTTTTCTGCACTGCTTTTTCCCCATCTTTGTTGTTTTTATCTGCCTTTGGTCTTTGATGATGGTGATGTACTGAGGGGGTTTTGGTGTGGGTGTCCTTTCTGTTTGTTAGTTTTCCTTCTAACAGTCAGGACCCTCAGCTGTAGTTCTGTCGGAGTTTTCTTGAGGTCCACTCCAGACCCTGTTTACCTGGGTATCAGCTGCGGGGGCTGCAGAAGATAGAATATTGCTGAACAGCGAGTGTTGCTGCCTGATTCTTGGTCTGGAAGCTTCGTCTCAGGGGTGTACCCTGCTGTGTGAGCTGTGAGGTGTCGGTCTGCACCTAGTGGGGGATGTCTCCCAGTTAGGCTACTCAGGGGTCAGGGACCCACTTGAGCAGGCAGTCTGTCCATTCTCAGATCTCAACCTCTGTGCTGGGAGATCCACTGCTCTCTCTTCAAAGCTGTCAGACAGGGGCATTTACCTCTGCCGAGGTTTCTGCTGCTTTTTGTTTAGCTATGCCCTGTTCCCAGAGAAGGAGTCTACAGAGGCAGGCTGGCTTCCTTGAGCTGCGGTGGGCTCCACCCAATTCGAGCTTCCTGGTGGCTTTGTTTACCCACTAAAGCCTCAACAATGGCGGCACCCCTCCCCCAGCCTCACTGCTGCCTTGCAGTTAGATCTCAGAGTGCTGTGCTAGCAATGAAGGAGGCTCTGTGGGCATGGGACCCTCCGGGCCAGGTGTGGGATATAATCTCCTGGTGTGCTGTTTGCTAAGACCCTTGGTAAAGCATAGTATTAGGGTGGGAGTTACCTGATTTTCCAGGTGTTGTGTGTCTCAGGTTCCCTTGGCTAGGAAAAGGGATTCCCTCCCCCCTTGCGCTTCCCAGGTGAGGCGATGCCTCGCCCTGCTTCAGCTCTCACTGGTCGGGCTACACCCGTGGACCAGTACCAATGGTCCGACACACCCCAGTGAGATGAACCCAGTACCTCAGTTGAAAATGCAGAAATCACCCATCTTCTGTGTCGCTTGCACTGGGAGCTGGAGGCTGGAGCTGTTCCTATTCGGCCATCTTGGGCACGCCCCAAGAATATAAATCAATTTTGTGATCTTTTAAAGTAGTTTTTTGTGCTTTTAAAAATAACTCTGTAATGGTCTGTGTGTATATCGGTTTTTATAATAATTTGTCAAAACTTTGACTGATACCAGTGTGCGTGAAGAATCAAGTGCAGTCTGAATTAGCACAATGCAAATAGAAAACCGACCTTTTATTTTTCTCACAAAATTATATCTAATAGAAACCTTATGTAAAATAAAGAATTTTTAAGTACTCATAAATTAATAACAAAATCATACATAACGTCAGTGGAGAAGAAAAATTAAGGATTTTATATCACAGTAAAATGCATTTCTAAATTGACTTAGTATTGTTATAAAACATATTCTTGAATATTGTATCAGAATTTATCACCACTATTGAAGTCAAAATAAAGATGGATCTCTAAATTATACAATTTATTTGGGAATCACCGAATTGTAGTTTAAAAAAAAAAAAACTGAAAACCACGGTGGTCTTCTGTATTTGTGAAGGACAAAGAGAAGATTGGGGGTTTACTAGCAAGAGAAATGCTACACATTGTTTTGAAAGAAAGCTTACAGATCCTAGAGAATATTTTGGGAGCTGGTCAAACAAGCCTAATGTGAGACACATCTTTTGAGACTTCCCAGGAGCCCAACTAGAAAATCCCTTAGTCAATTTTAGGTTAAAAAGAGTTAAATTTGAATTTGATTCTGGGGAAGTTTTTCATTTTTTTGGGTGTAAAAAGCCTAAAAATATTTAATTAAAGTAAAATTACATATCCTTGAGAGATAATGGTCACTTATTTAACCAGAGTAATAATGGAAAGACTTCAAAATAAATTCAAAAGTTACATAATCAAGAGAAAAAAAATACTTAGACCTGCATTAGAGATGAGTTAGTTTTTTCAGGTGGTCAAAACCCGAATAAAGACAGCCCAAACCACAAAAGGCTATCTTAAAACATAAAATATCTGCTTGTTAGGTGGATTACTTAGAGAGAGAGCGAGAGAGAGAGAGAGAGAGAGAGAGAGAGAGAGAGAGAGAGAGAGAAACCTTTTGTAGCATGACCATTTCTCTTTGTATATGCCCTTTTGAGTAAGCTGGAAATTAAACCCCATGAAAAACTACTTTAATTCAATTAGAGGCTGGAAGAGTGTGTGTCTAATATTATAAGTAACCCGTATTATGGAATAATAATACACACACACACACACACACACACACACACACACACACAAGTAGTACCTCCACCAGGTGGAATGGATGGCTTTTAGAAAAAGTAAGAGCATGTGAAATTTCCTGGTTACAAAGAACAATTTGGATACATCAGAAAAGCCAAGAGTACAGAATTAATCTATACTGGAAAAACACTCTTTTTCCAGGTTTTTTTGAGACAAACATTCTCAGTGTCAGGATATAATACTAGAGTGTGAAGTGGGGAAAAATGCAATAGGAACTGACAGAAAAAAAAAAAAAATGAGAGTCACCACTTTAGTTAAGCAAAAAGATGTACTGTTTTGAGAAGAAAGAAGAGCAGAAGGCATTGATGTATTAACTGCAAATTACACGTAGTGAGATGCACAAAAAGCCAAACCGTTGAGATAAAAATCTGAAAAACTTTAAGAGGAAAACTCTACCTCCTGAAATGAAGCGATCATTTATTTTTCTTTATTTCTTCTTCTAAAAAGAAGATATATGTACAGAATGTGCAGGTTTGTTGCACAGGTATACGTGTGCCATGGTGGATTGCTGCAGCTATTGATCCATCCCCTAAGTTCCCTCCCCTCACCCCATCCCCTAACAGACCCTGGTGTATGTTGTTCCCCTCTCTGTGTCCATGTGTTCTCAATGTTCAACTCCCACTGAATGAGAACACGCTTGTCTAGTTTTCTGTTCTTGTGTTAGTTTGCTGAGGTTGATGGCTTCCAGCTTCATCCATGTCCCTGCAAAGGACATGCTCTCATTCATTTTTCATGGCTGCATAGTATTCCATGGTGTACATGTAACATATTTTCTTTATTCAGTCTATCATTGATGGGCATTTGGGTTGGTTCCATGTCTTTGCTATTGTAAATTGTGCTGCAATAAGTAGAATGATTTATATTCCTTTGGGTATATACCCAGTAATGGGATTGCAGGGTCAAATGGTATTTCTAGTTTCAGATACTTGGGGAATCACCATGCTGTCTTCCACAATGATTAAACGAATGTACATCCCCACCAACAGTATAAAAGCATTCCTGTTTCTCCACAGCCTCGCCAGCATCTATTGTATCCTGACTTTATCACCATTCTGACTGGCATGAGATGGTATCTCATTGTGGTTTTGATTTGCATTTCTCTGATGATCAGTGATGTTGAGCTTTCTTTCATGTTTGTCGGCCAACTTCTTTTGAGAAGTGTCTGTTCATATCCATTGCCCACTTTTTAATGATATTGTTGCTCATATTAACTTTGAAATTGAAAATTCAAAATAAAGACAAGAAACATAAAATTATATTTTTTAAGTTATAGGTATGAACTATTTTTGAAAGGAAAGAAACCTCTAGATTATATACATATATATATGTGTGTGTATATATTTATATGTATGTGTGTATATATGTGTGTGTATATATAATATATATTGCTTTCAACAAGAAAATTATTAGAGTCAAAATAGTACCATCTCCAGATGTTTTTATTTAGCTTGGTATCTAAAATCATTTAGGTGACCCATTCCCATGTTTGGAAAATTTTTTAAATTTGTTGTCTACATCTATGGTATTCAGTATAGTAGCCACTAGCTGTATATGGTTCTTTAACTTTTAATCAGTTATAATTAAATGAAATTTAAAATTCAGTTCTTCCATCATACTAGCTACATTTCAAGTGCTCATTACACACACTTGGCTAGTGGCTACTTTATCGGACAGGGCAGGTACAGAACATTTCCATTATTACAGAATATTTAACCAGAAAGCATTGATCTAAATAGTTAAGGTTTTTGGGGTTTTTTTGTTTTTTTGTTTGTTTTTTTGTTTTTTTTTTTACTGGAGTGCAGTGGTGTAATCTCAGCTCACTGCAACCTCTGCCTCCCAGGTTCAAGCAATTTTCTACTCAGCCTCCCAAGTAGCTGGGATTATAGGCGCCCGCCACCACACCCCGCTAATTGTTTTATTTTTAGTAGAGACAGGGTTTCACCATCTTGGCCAGGCTGGTCCTGAACTCCTGACCTCATGATCCACCAGCCTCAGCCTCCCAAAGTGCTGGGATCATAGGCATGAGCCACTGCGCCAGGCTAAGTATCTTGTAGAGAAAGTTTATATTATGATTCAGGTTTCCATGTTGCCCACCCTTTTTATTAATCTTATAGACACTTATTGGAGCGCTTATTATGTCTTAAGTGCATGAGAAGTGCAGAGAGTGTAAAGACAAAAATGATGTAGCTGCATCAAGTGGTGAAGACAGACGTTTAAAACATGATTGCAACCAAACATGAATTCTCCAGGGAGAGAAGAGCAAAGGACAATGAAGCCAGAAGGAATCACGCTTGCAAATCCATGAATGGTGTGATGTGTTTGGGAAACTCTGGGTAATTTATTTAGCCCTAGACAAGTAAAAATAAGGACTAGAAAGGTATGCTGAGGCCAGATCTTGAAAGATTTCAAATAACTACAGTCAGGTTACATTCCATTGAATGAAAACTCAGTTGAAACTGGTCTAAAACACAAAGGTGGTGTATTGATTATACAATGCAAAAAATCCAGCACTAGAGTGGTGAGCAGCTGTGATTCAACTAGAGCTCTGGCTGCCTTGGTCTTTGAGTCTCTCAACTCTGCCACTTTGTTCTGGTTTTATCCTCATGATGAGTAAGATGTTTCTGTAGCTTCAAGCTTTACACGCATATATGGCAATCTTTGGATGAAGAGAGGCTGGCCCTCTCCAAGATTTTCTCCCAAGATTGATGAAACTTGTTTTCTAAAAACCCTCAGCAAATTTCCCTCCCATCACATCAGCCTAGTTAAGGTTACCTGTCCATTTCTGGCCAGCCCCTGTGACCTGAGGTTATGCCATGTACTAATTTGTTGAGAAACCTCAGACGTAAGCCAATCACTGTCTAGAGGATAAGAGTGCATGGAGATCAATCAGCTTTTCTCTGAAGCTGGGGTGAGAGTATGTGTTTCTGAGGCAAGGAGGCTACTGGAGAAGGGCGAATACCTGAGTGATAATTCAGAACTCATCAAGAGATAGAAGAATGGGTGTTAGGGGGTTAGCATCCTGAGTGGAACATGGTTTCTGGAGTCAGAGAGACAGAGATGGTGCCCTTTATCCACCACTGGGTGGTGTAACTTTATGTAGCTGAGCCTCAGTTTCCAAATGGAGATGATAGTGGTCATTGTCTTTGGTACCGTTGTGAGATGTAAAGGAGTTAACATAGGAAAGGCACTTAGAATAGTGCCTGAACCACGGTAAATGCTCAGCAAATACTAGCTTTAAATTCATACTCAAATATGTGAGGGAGTTTGAGCTTTATCTTTTAGAGCCTGACACTCTAGAGCTTTATCTTTTAGAGCCTGACATTGAAGGTCTTTTGTGTCTTGACAGCTGGATGATTTCCTGCTACTTAAATCATAATAACAAATTAGAACTCCAGTGATGCTGATGTTGACAAGAAATGTCAATTAGTTGAGTAGTTGGGACAGAAATCGCATGGCCAGCAAAGCTGAGAATATTATCTGGCCCTTTACAGAAGTTTGCCAACTCCTGAAATAGAGGACCAGAAAAATGCCTTCTGATATAAAACACTTAAGCATGTTAAGCCCAGGTGCAGCGGCTCACCCCTGTAATCCCAGCACTTTGGGAGGCCAAGGTAGCTGAATCCTCCCACCTCAACCTCCCAAGTAGTTCAGTATCAGCCTGGCCAACATGGTGAAACCCTGTCTCTACCAAAAATACAAAAATTAGCTGAGAATGGTGGTAGTTGCCTGTAATCCCAGCTACTTGGGAGGCTGAGGCAGGAGAATGGTTTGAAGCCAGGAGGCAGAGGCTGCAGTGAGCCGAGATCATACCACTGCACTCCAGCCTGGGCAACAGAGTGAAACTCTGTCTCAAAAAAAAAAAAAAAAAAAATCAATAAAACATGTTTTTATAAAATAGTTTTAATGCATAGCTGAAATTGAGGCAAAATAAGGAAATTCCTAAGTGTCCCCGAAATGACAAGAAAGTACACACCTACACACAGAGTGAGATAAGTTGAACAAGCACACTCACAAATAGGACAAATGTGTATCGAGAGCCAAATATATGTCAGGTACACATTGCTCTGTGCCTGGGGAACAGGGGCAATAAGTAGAAAATAAAACAGACATGGGATTAACCTCACAGATCTTAAAGTCCAGTGAGGTAAACAACTTTTATAAGAAATAAATGTATATTAAATATTTTGAAAAGTACTGTGAAGAAAAAGAGCAAGATGCTTTGAAATAGAATAACAAGTGACACCTGCTTTAGGATTATGTGCCTCAAAAAGGACTCCAGAAATAGTGCCACTGGAACTCAGGAAGAGTTAATATATACACGAAAATGTGAGAGACCATTTCTTTTAGGCAGACGCCTAGGCTCTGCCAACTTTGCTTGATTCTATCTGACTATATAAGACAACAAGTTATAGAAGTATAATAATGCCTTTGCTGCAAAACCAGAAATGGATGCTTAAGAAGAAATTTTCACATCTCATGAAATGTGCATTTTGATGCTGTAGTAATTGTTCCAATTTAAAACATGCATTTATACATATATTCTTCTTCTTCTTTTCTTCTTCTTCTTTTTTTTTTTTCTTTTGAAACAGTTTCTCCCTCTGGTTCCCAGGTTGGAGTGCAATTTGTAATCAGCTCACTGTAACCTCTTAAATTCCTGGGTTCAAGGGATTCTCTTGTCTCAGCCTCCTGAATTGCTGGGAATACAGGCACACCCAGCCTCAGCTGGCTAGTTTTCATATTTTTTGTAGAGACGGGGTCTCACTATCTTGCTTAGGCTGGTCTCAAACTTGCTTAGGCTGGTCTCAAGCAATCCTCCTGCCTCAGCCTCTTAAAAGTGCTGGGATTACAAATGTGAGCCACCACACCTGGTTTATACATATTTCAATAGTTTTAATATAACAGCAAAGTCCCTTTGAGGCAGAGGACAGCCTTTTTTTTTTTTTTTTTTTTTTTAATTATTGAAACATCTGTCTTGCTCTTATCACCAACGCTGAAGGGTAGTACATGACCATGGTTCACTGCATTCACTGCAGCCTCAACCTCTTGGGCTCATATGATCCTCACACCTCAGCCTCCCAAGTAGCTGGGACCACAGGTGTGTGACACCATGCCCAGCTACTTTTTTTTTTTTTTTTCTTTTTGTAGACATGGTGTTCTCACTACATTGTACAGGCTAGTCTCGAACTCTTGGTTTTAAGCAATTTTCTAGTGTCAGCCTCACAAAGTGCTGGGATTACAGGTATGAGCCACCACACCTGGCTAGACAACAGACTTTTAATAATAAAAGAAAAGTTATTTTTATTCTAAGGTTGACTTTAGGAGCCTGTCTAAAGTAAAGGTGGGTAGATGAGACTGATTGCTTACAGAAAGCTAGCTTTGTGTGCTGAACTTGGTACTATTAGAGGTTTCTTGAAAGATCTGGGAAAAAAAGTTTAAAATTGCAACTGGAAGATATTTGCTAGACTAGAAATGGAGAGTCCTAAGCATTCAGGAATTCAGCAAATTGCTGCTGGTTGGGTTTTTATTTTTATTTTTTTGGATTTAAGATACCCTCAAACTCTAGTTATTTCTGAATTTATATTCCACATTAACAAAACCCATAAAGAAATTCTAGTTTGCCTTTGTAACCCATAGGTCAGCTTGGGTATCCCTGCCCTTTAATAAAATGTAATTAATGACATTCCCCAAGGATAGTTGAGGATTCTCAAGTGGCTAATTGTTCATGGTCATCTCTGCTGTTGCTGGGGATGAATCAGTTTTGTTTATGAATCATTTTCATTTTGCATGGGCTCCATAACAAGTTGATCCAGACCAGGTCAAGGCCCTGTTCTTCATTTGTCATAAATTTAGAATTAAACAACAAAAAGAACACGTGCCTAGGCCTGCCTAACACTCATAGGACCTGCCTTTACCTCCCACACATGGACTCCCAATCTTTCAATAGGTCATCCTCTACCCTGTTAACTGAAGTTTTCTGTGTTTATTTTTCTCATCTTTTAAATCTTCCATTTATTGTAATTTGGGAGAAAATGAAGTCACTGAGTTAATTCATTTTGCTGAGTTTAGTACACAAATTCTAGGCAACATTTCACAGACCTGGCTCTTTCATGATGTAATAAATATGGGCTTTTGTAAACTGTTTTCCTCTTTTTGGTCTCACGGCTATGTTTTGGATGATTAAAGTTGCTGAAGGTCTAAACACTCAATAGCAGGTTACTAGTAGGTTTTGTTCTTATATCTGCACTGGGCGGTAGCATAGGGCAGTAGAAAGAACACTGAAGCTCTAGATATTACTATCTTCTCAAGCAGAGAAGTAGAGCTTGGTGGAGAGACCATAGCCTAGTTAGCTAACCCATATGAGTCTTGTTTTTATTATGCATAAACTGGATCTGATAATAATAGCTGTTTCACAGGGATTTGTAAAGATCAAATGTGATCCTAGGTATAAAATAATGTTTTACATTGTGCAATATAAATATTAGTTTTGTTATGAGTAACCTCACATTTCTTTTACCCAGGTATGTTCTTTTGTTCATTGCCCCTAAGCAAGACTCTCTACATTGCCTGCATCAGTTTCACACTCTTTGCAAGGATGTATACATTCCTACATTTTCTTTTCTACAGTTAGTCATCATTTCATTAGAAAGACATTTAAGTATTCACATTTATATTATAACATTTAATTTTTGTTGTTTTGCCCATTTCAAAACAAACATGTTTAAGTTAATAATGTTAAAAACTCAGCTTATAAAATTGAAAGTTGCTAGGAGTGGTGACTCATGCCTATAATCCAATTATATATATATACATATAGATATAATCTCTTCTATAATTGGTTTCCATTGTCATATATGCCTATTTTAAATTTTATTTTATTTTTTTTAAGACATAGGTCTTACTATGTTGCCCAGGCTGGCCTTGAGCACCCATGCTCAAGTGATCCTCTTGCCTCAGCCTCCCAAGTAGCTGGGACTACAGGTGTGCCACTGCACTGGACGAACATATGTCTATTTGTCTATACGTATAAACTTACCCATCCATTAATATTAGTGCATAGAATTCTATTACATAGATGTGCTTTAATGTATTTAAGAAACCCCCCTTCTGAGGGACTTTTAAGTCTCTACTTTTTTACCATTATAAGCAATACAGCAATGAACACGAATTTCATGTATTTGTCCCACTTTGGTATTTGTTCCCTTAGAAAAAAATTCCAAGATCTGGAATTTGAAGATTAAAGAATGAATATTTTGGCTAGGTGTGGGGGCTCACGCCTATAATTCCAGCACTTTGGGAGGCTGAGGCTGGTGGATCACTGAGGTCAGGAATTTGAGACCAGCCTGGCCAACATGGTGAAACCCTATCTCCACTAAAAATACAAAAAAAAAAAAAAAAAAATTAGCTGGGCGTGGTAGCAGGCACCTGTAATCCCAGCTACTCAGGAGGCTGAGGCAAAAGAATCATTTGAATCCGGGAGGCAGAGGTTGCAGTGAGCCGAGATCGCAGCACTGCACTTTAGCCTGGGCGACAGAGCAAGACTCTATCTAAAAAAAAAAAAAAAAAAAAAGAATGAACTTTTAATTATGATACATATCACCATATTGCCTTCAAAACTGTGGGACTAATTTATGCTTCTAAGCGAAGAATACAATAGTGCCCATTTCCCACAATCTCACCAGCTTTCTAATGGGCCGTCTGTCCTTTTATTACCTTTTTATAGGCACTCCTTGTTTTTTCTGATCTTCAGTACTTTGTCATTTAGATGTTTTGCAAATATCCTCTCATGGTCTTTTTACTCTGTTGGGCCTTTTGATAAACAGAAGTTTATGAAGGTAGTCACTTTTATTCATTTATTTGTATTAAAGTTATATTATTTTACAGTATTTTCTAACAGTTTTAGAATTTTTTTTCTTTCATATTTAAGTTTTCAATCTACCTAGAGCTTATTTTTTGTAAGAGAGAGGTTTCCAACTTTACCTTTTCCATCTGGATGCCCAATTATCCCAGAACTATTTATTGAGACATTCAGTCTTCATTGATGTGCCCTGTCTTTACTTACATGTATAGATCTGTTTCTCAACACTATTCTGTTCCATCGGCCTGTTTATCCTTGGGCTAACAAAACACTGTCTTAATAGCAGCAGCTTTACAATCATTGCTATCTGATAAATCTTGTCCTCTTATCTTGTGCAATAGAATTGCCTTTTCCTACACCTTTGCATGTTCTATGCATTGTCCCATGCTACAAAAATGAAAAATAAAGCTGTTGAACATTGACATATTGTCATTATTTTGTTTCCCTTAAGGTCTAGAAAGCATCACATAATTCTATTATTTAGTCTTCTGAACAATGAAATGGTCTGTCTCCATTTATTTAGATCTCCTTTAATATATCTATAATTTTAAGAGGTTTTACACATTGTTGTTAGATTAATTTCCAGTTACTTCTACCTTGAGATGCTATTATAAATGACTTTTTTAAAAAGATGGGGTCTTGCTATGTTGCCTAGGTTGGTGTCAAACTCCTGGGCTCAAGCGATTCGTCTGTGTCAGTCGCCCAAAGTGCTGGAATTACAGGCCTGAGCCACTGCACCAACTTTTTTTTTTTTTTTTTTTTTTTTTTTTTTTTTTTTTTTTTTTTTCCGATATGGCATCTAGTTCTGTCACGCAGGCTGGAGTTCAGTGGCATGATCTCGGTTCACTTTTTTTCAATTTCTAATTGTTTGATGGTAGTTTTTATGAATACAGTCAATTTTTCATATTGACCTTATACCCAGCAACCTTGCTAAATAAATTTATTAATTCTAATAGTTTGTAGATTATTTTCAGTTTTTCAGGTGTAAAACTGTCCAGAAATACAGTTTTCTTTCTTTCAATTGTGAATGCCTTTTATTTATGTTTCTTCCCTTATTCTACTGGCTAGAACTTCCACCAGTGCTGACTAGAAGTGTGCCCTGTTCTTGACCTCAAAGGAGAACTTTCAACATTTTGCATCGTGTTTATTCTAGAGTTTTGTAGATCTCCTCTATCAAAATTAGGAAGTTCCACTGTATTTCTAACTTTGCTGAGAACTTTTATTAAAAATGGATGTTGGATGTGGACAGAGGTGGCCCACACCTGTAATCCCAGCACTTTGGGAGGCTGAGGCGGGAGAATCGGTTGAAGCCAGGAGTTCAAGACCAGCCTGGGCAACAAAACAAGACACTGTCTCTACAAAAACAAACAAACAAACAAAGAAACTAGCCAGGCATGGTGGTGCATGCCTGTGACCATCCCAGCTACTTGGGAGGCTGAGGTGGGAGGATAAGTTTAGCCAGGAGTTAGAGGCTGCAGTGAACTATAATTGTAGCTGTACACTCCACTGTAGGTGACAGAGTGAGACCCCCATCTCTGAGGGGGTGGAGAAAGAACGGATATTGGAATTTATCAAATGCCACTTCTGCATTTATGAAGATATTCATATGATCTTTCTCCTTTAATCTGTTCTTACATATATTGTTTTTAAAGTTCGTTATAAATAAAAGTCATCCAAATGAGACTTATTTATATACAGATGAGACTGTAGCAAGCCATTCACTTCCATTGGGTCTTTTTTTTTGCACTTCGTTTTAGGCAGTTGAATTTGAATGACGATATAAGCAGGTGTTTATCATGAGTGTGGACGAGGCTCCTTCCTGAGCACTTTGTATGTATTATCCTATAAATGATCTCAACACTCAGTGAGATAGCTACTGCCGTTCCTGTTTTTCAGATGAGAAAACTGATTTGGAGAGATACTGAGTGATTTGTCCAGGTCACAGCTGGTGGGTAGCCACGCTAGGATTTCAATCTGGTCTATCTTCAAAACATTTGATCTGAAGCCATACCAGTGCTTTTTACTCCATCTACCCATCAGAATCACATGAGAAACAGTCCTATAATACTGTGCCCCAGAGAGTAGCCAGACTAGCTCTCAGGGAATAGTGTACCGTCCAAAACACATGTATTAGAAAATAAGAAAGAAGAAAAATAAACAATCCAAGATAAGCCAGAGAAAAGCAGCAAAATAAACCCAATGAAAGTAGTGGAAGATACAATTTGATAGACAGTTTGATTGCAGAGTGCCTTCCCTGATGCTGCAGCCAGAAGTGATCCTTCCCTCCACCTGGCCCCTGGGACACTGTGCTGTGCAGTGTGCAGAGTCTGATGGCACTGCTAGATTGCTTTTTCAGCTCAGGGTCACAGCTTACACGGCTTTACCGTTCCCCTCAGCCCCTGTCCCACTACTTTGCACACAGGTGCTCTAACCATGTTTATTGAACAAAGAAGGGACACTGATTTCACTTTCACTTGTTCATTATCATTCCTGGGAGGCAGAGCTTGCAGTGAGCAGAGATTATGCCACTTCACTCCAGCCTGGGCAACAGAGCAAGACTCCGTCTCAAAAAAACAAAACAAACAAACAAAAATAGCCAAACATGGAAAAGGTACAGTAAAAATGTGGTGTTCTAATCCTATGGAACCAGTGTCATATGTGCTGTCTGTCATTGATCAAAATGCCAATATGCAGGCAAGCCTGTATAAAATCCTATCATCTTATTTGGGGTATTATCATGGCTTAGATGCAAAGGGGGAATCTAATGAGCAAATGGTGCAGATCATTCCTTTCACAGACCTATAAACATCTCAGCGAGGTAAAGTAACTTGCCCATTATCACACAGAGAGGCATGATTCTGGGCCTCGTGTTTCCCACCTCCCCCATCACCCAGGAATTTAGTAGTAAGTCTGTGAAGTAACAAAGTTAAAAATGGGGACATCTTGGCTTTGTGTGGTAGTCACGGTGGTGATATGGGAGAAGCAGCTTTATGTTGATTTTGGACAAGAAAAGGCCAGAGGCATCTTGCTGGAAGCAAACATGGAAAGAAACCAGGCTACACTGTTTTCTTACCCACCCTCAGGTTTCCAAAGCACATAGAGTTGGGAGAAATAAAAAAGAAAGAACAACAACAAAAAAACAAAACAACCCCCCCAAAAAAAAAAAACTAATGACCTCAGAACTTAATAGCAGACCCAATTTATAAACTGACAGTGTTTCCTACATTCAACATGTTTATGACTCCATGCAGTCTAAGCATGGTTTATAAGCCACAGTGTTAACATAAGCCTGGGTTAGGTTTCAGAGTTATATTCCAGATGTGTAAAGAGGCTTTTTAGCAAAACAACTTGCCATCTCAGAGAGCCCTTATATCCTTACACTGAGGGTCTGAGAACATGAAAGAGAAGTCAGGGAACCTGCAATTGAGGTCAGAGAGCACACTGCAATCACATTTTTATCTTGCTAGGGCCCTTTCTGGAGTCTCATTAATTAAAGCTCTTAGTTTAGCAACCTGGGTTGCGAATATTCTTCCTTCCCTTTCTTGTCAGCACAGTGAAAAAAATGCTAGTAAGGTAGCTGTGTAATACACTTTAAGACCATGGACACATTCTCTCTGCCAGGCTCTTTGTCCACAACAAATTGTGAATTACATTTCCATTTTCATCCACACTGGACAATAAGAGTCTTTAATGTTCACAGTTCTCTTCTTGAAGAGATTTGTGCTCTAATTCCACAGTAAACATTTAAAAATCCTACTCAAAATACTGTATTTCCAATTTCTGCGAAGCATTTTAAGATGGCCTCTAAGCTTTTACAAAGGATTAAGTACACCAATTATCTCATTTCTATTTGTAGTAAGTCATAATGCTGGATTAAGAGAAATACTTTTGGTATACAACGAATACTGTTCAGTTACACCGGTGTTGGAGGAAATGGAAAAGTAATATTTAAAAGTAAGAAAGAAACAAAAATGCTGTTCAGGGAAATATTCATGAATGAACTTTTACTTACTTTTTCCTTGTATTAATACATTGCACAGGGTGAAATTGATGAAATCTTAACATTGTTATAAATGAGAGGAATGGCATCTGTCATAGAAGGTAGGGAAGAGTTACCTAAATCTCAAGCACATAGGGGCCACCTCCACGACTGTAATCATGTCTACAATACATCTGAATTTATTATTTATGATTTAAAGCAATTCACTTTTTTTCTTGTTTTTTAGACTGAGTCTCACGCCGTTGCCCAGGCTGGAGTGCAGTGGTACGATCTTGGCTCGCTGCAATCTCCACCTCCAAGATTCAAGCGATTCTCCTGCCTCAGCCTCCTAAATAGCTGGGATTACAGGCACCCACCACCATGCCTGGCTAATTTTTGTATTTTTAGTAGAGACGGGGTTTCACCGTGTTGGCCAGGCTGGTCTCAAACTCCTGACCGCAAATGAGCCGCCTGCCTTAGCCTCGCAAAGTGCTGGAATTACAGGCACGAGCCACCACACCTGGCCAGCAATTCACTTTAAAAAAAAAATTCCTAAACAAGAATAATTATGAAATTCCAGACTTGGTTTGTTCATTATATTTTTTTTAATGCATATGAAAAGAAAGGACAATTATTACCTAAAATCACCACGCATACTAGTGATACATTTGATACACTTAGAAATCAGAAAGTATTACCCTACTAGTTGAGATTGAAGCATGGGATTTAACCTGGAGCTCTAGCCACAGCATTTTAGACAAGTTTTTCACCTTTCTGGACCTTGATTTCATCATTAAATAATTGAAATACCACCCCAAACCTGTTAGAACTAATACACAAATTCAGTAAAGTTGAAAGATACAAAGTCAAAATGCAAAAATCAGTAGCATTTTCATACACTAACAACAAGATATCAAAAAAAAAAAAAAAAAAAAAACAAGCAAGTAAGCAATCCCATTTATAGTAGTTAAAAAGAAGTTAAATACCTAGGAGTATATTTAACCAAGGAAGTGAAAGATCTCTACACTGAAAACTCTAAAACATTGATGAAAGGAACTGAGGACACAGATAAATGGAAAGACATGCCATGTTCATGTATTGAAAGATTTAACACGTACATTAAAATAGGACACAGCATTCCCCCTATCTATCGGTTAAAAAATAAATAAATAAATACATATATGCACTTCGGAAACTTATATGCCACTTCAGTATTTTCACAATTAATTGATATCACTTTTGTTATTCTAAAAAAGTTGAAAAACAAAGTGAGTCAAAAAACAGTACAAGAAAAATATTGCAAATATGTGTATGATATTATGGGTAGGAGAAACCTAAGTAACATCTCAGAGGCAGGAGTTTAAAATGAAGACTAAACAGTTTATCTAGATAAGAATTTTAAAATGTTCTGTACATTAAAAAATGCATGAAACAATTAAAAGGCAAAGAAAAATCAAGGAAAAATAATTTCCAAATAAATGCCACAACACTGTCACCTATGGTCAAGATTAATATCAGTTCTACTGTGAAGTCTAGACAGATTCTTGGGTGTCTGGAGTAATACTGGGTCAGTATACCCCCAGAAAATTCAAGGCTAGTACAGGCACACAAACTTACAACACAGAAGCATATCATCCCATAAGGGTCTTGTGAAGTTTGCTAAAATGTAATATAGCACCTATCCCAGAGAGAGCATTTAAGTGATGTTGGGTGTGGTGTAGCATAGAAGTAAATAACATTAGAATTAGGCCACAATGTTCTTAAGGACATTGCATAACCTATTTTTATTGTCATTTAATTAAAAAATATATATATTTACTTTAATTATGCAATTACTTGCCACTGTATCTGTCTCAGAACGCTAATCCAAGTACAAAAAAAATAGTAGGAATGATACTCTCTGCTAATTAAGCAAATTTCCTTTATTTCTTTGTGAAATCAATTGACTAAATTATTCATTTTTTGATATTTAGGAATAATTTCTACTACTAATTTATTTTCAGTGGAGTTTTGCAGATTTCTCAAATAAAGAACTAACAATGATCAATTTAACTGGGAAAGTACTAAATTTAACAAACTATATTTTTTGATCAATGAAGACTAATTTTTAAATTATATTTAAACTCTTTAGATTTAGCCTTGGACAATAAAATTAATATAGTGAATGTTTACTAACATATATAAACTCAAATGACTTGGTAGTTTAGAATGTCAATTTAATGTTAATCAAAGTTGCCTAAAATTATCAGGAAAGAAAACTTTAGGTGAGCTCAAGACAAGTTTGATTGCATTCTGTTTATAATCTTGTACCTCTGTTTTCATTCTGATTTGGCATTCTGCGTAGTTCATTTTTTTTAAATTTCAGGTGGTTTGTGGCCATTCCTTTCCTTTTTCTCTCTCTCCCCTTTTTTTTTTTTTTTTTTTTTTTTTTTTTTTTTTTTTTTTTTTTGAGACAGAGTTTCGCTCTTGTCCCCCAGGCTGGAGTGCAATGGCGCAATCTGCGCTCACCGCAACCTCCACCTCCCAGTTTCAAGCCCTTTTCTCTCTTAAGTCTCATTTACATGTTCTTCCAGAAACAATTTTAAAATTTGCAGAGCTGCATCTGAATCAAGCAGTTTGGTTGGAGGAATTTAAGCCTTTAGATCACAAAAGAGCTTATTTTCAATTGCCAGAGCTGGCATTGAGCGTATGCCTAATGATGCAAGCAATGTAATATTGGAATGTCTCTGAGTTTTGCACTCATGAATTCACTAGCCAAATAATTGATGTACTCATCTGTTGATAGTCGATATGAAGAATGAGTAAAAGCCATGTAAAAATCTTCCAGAAAACTGAATTTATCTTGGAATTCTTTGTAGAAATAAATTCTGTGAGATTAAACTTGAGGAAAGATTTTCTGTAATTTCTTGAAATCAAATTTGATATTACATTGTAGTCTGATAATTCTGTATTCTTCATTCTGATTTTCCAGCAACTTGTATTTTTTTCCAACGGCTCAAAAGTTGTGTTTCTCAATAAAATAATTACAACAGAACAGTCTCCTTTCTATAAAATGAACATCAACATTTCAAATCCAAGGCCAGAGAGCCCCATTGACATGACTTGTTGAGAATTCTTCAGAATCAAGCATGATTCAAGATACTGATGGATATGGGGTATTTGAAGAATTGGTGTTCCTCTGGTGGATAATGTTATTTCAGCTGTCATCCAAGATTCAAGACTCCCCAGTTAATTGATTGTCCAGTGAGACCACAATTCCTTTGACAGTAGCAGAAGATATCTAGCGAGGAGTTAGCAGCAATATAGTTGGCTTGTGTTGCATTTTTAATTGAATCAGAAACTGTTGAATAGCACTCAAAGTAATCAAGTTCCTGCCTTCTTGACAAAAGGTGAAAATATACTGCTCCAGCTACTTTGGGGCTTAACACTTTCTCCAATCAAGAAGAGATGTTGACAACTTCTAGGGGCCCATCATCCAAGACACTGGCACTAAAGAAATACACCTAAGATTTTGCTCTGGAAAGGTATTTTATTAAATGCACTGCCTTTTTCATGGTTTCATTTATCATGGGTTTATTATTACCTTTACTGTGCATTAAGGAGATCACAAAAACACCATCCAAATGATAAGCCAAAGTGCACTGACTGAATTTTCTAATAAAAATAAGACACAAAAAACTAGTTACAATTTGCCTATTTATTTTTGTTGAAACAAGTATGTTATAATTTTTGTAATCTTTTCAAGAGACAGGGTCACACCGTGTTGCCCAGGCTGTAGTACTAGAGTGCAGTGGCTATTCACAGGCACCAGCATTTTATGCTACAACTTTGAAGTCCTGGGCTCAAGTGATCTTCCTGCATCAGCATCTGGAGTAGCTGGGACTTCATTTGTGTCCCACTGCACCTGGCTTTTGTAATTTTCCCTTAGTTGAAAAATGGTCAAACCTTAGGAAAATTTCTTAAAATTAATCAAGCATAGTTGCACTATTTTTTTCTTTACCAGCTCTATAATTGATACACCTTGTCATTATTGGATTCATTTTGGGATCCCCAGAAATGGACTCCTACCATGAGGGAAATCACATGTTGATACTATGGATCTCGGTGATCCAGAGTGTTCCTGGTTGTCTTCTTAGAGAAAGAATTCACCAAAAAGACCAATTAGTAAAGCAGGCAAAAGTTTTATTGGGGGAAGTAAAAGTGAACTTCAAGACAGGAGTGCACTGACCCTGCTGGAAACAGCCCCAGGACATTCTGCATTGTGGTCTTCTGTGGTCTTCTTCTCCTTAATTAATTAATTAAATTTTTGAGATGGGGTTTCACTCTTGTTGCCCAGGCTGGTGTGCAGTGGCACAATCTCAGCTCATTGCAACCTCCGCCTCCTAGGTTCAAGCAAGTCTCCTGCTTCAGTCTCCCAAGTAGTTGGGATTACAGGCATGCACCACCACACCTGGCTAATTTTTTCTATTTTAGTAGAAACCAGGCTTCACCATGTTGGCCAGGCTGGTTTTGAACTCCTGACCTCAGGTGATCCACCCACCTCAGCCCCCAAAGTGCTGGAATTACAGGCGTGAGCCACCATGCCTGACTGGTCTTGCTTCTCCTTTACTGTTCGTAATGCATGTGTACTGGACCTAGAGATCAATACAAATCTTACCCAATAGTGACATTGCTCATTACTGCCACCCAGAAAGGTCATATAGCAGTCAAATTTGTACTCATTGCACCAGCGCAGCTCTCAGGAATTCTACTTTTGCCTTTTTCCTTCCTTATCAGGATCTAGTTAACCACATTTTGAGTTTGACCATAGAGTGAGTACTGGTCATCTGAAGAGGTGTTCTGGGCTGTTCCTTCCAACATGGATACCTCCCCTCTTGCCTGCTCATATCTGACCAACTGCCTACTCTTACATTTATCCCTCAAGGAGTTGGGACCCAGAAATCTTTTGGGAAATGAGACGGGGGGCATTCTGTAGATACTTTCTGCTAAAAAGGGGTATCGAGGGTCTTCAGGGTCCCCGCCTTCCTTGCTATCATGGTGACAAGGTTTCAGAGATTGTTGCTGTATCTCTAAAGGTTTGAACCACAGTGTCCAGTGGAGACGTGCAAGGATTTGATTGTCCTCAAGGGTAGGAAAGAGGTTGATAAACCTAGTTAGCAGGTTCAAGAAGCAAGGCCCAGAAAGGAGAAGAAGGAAGGTAGAGGCCAGGGGTCCTAGGAAGGGGATGAACCGTAAGAGTCAGAATCAGGAGAGCCAACCCTCAGTAGTCCTTTCCCAAAGACGAGAGGCCTGGTTTATGAGATCTCTAATGTGCTCCTGGGTCTGCCCTGGTTTCTTAACCCAGATTAACACTTTTCTCCAAGCATAGACTAATTTTTCCTAAATTACAATCAGCATGTCAAGACCTCAGCCACTTTTGAGAACTAGAGCTGCAAGAGAATTGACTTGCCACTGTAACTCTGTTACAGTTCAAGCAGTGGTTCCTATCTCTTGAGTCAATTCTAGAGACAGGCTGTGGTAGATTGAGGAATCTGTGCCAATGCTGGCTATTCCTATCATGGCATCTGTGGTGATGCCAAGTCTGATGAGAAAGGGAATTAATTGTATTGTTTGGTGGGCCCAGTGTGAGGTAATAAATAAGGGAAAAGGCAGAGAAGCATCACTGGCAGCAATGGTGATGTTAGCAGTGAGATAAGCCAGAGAGCAATCTCCAGTCCAGTTTGCAGGGAGACAGAGGTGGGCCTGTGTCCCACATAGAAAATAAAGTTCTGTTATAGGTAGACAAGGACGGACACTGAAGGAGGCAAGGTCAATTCCAAACATTGACCAATATACCTGTTGGCTACCTGAGACGTGATATTCTGTCACTAAAGATTCAGCTGCCAGGGGAGCCAGACATGGGTGACTAATTTGAATAGAAGGATGGTTCTTCTTTCCCAGAGGATCATGTGTCCAGTAATGGCAAGGAGAAGAACCTCCCAAAGGGAGTTAAAGATTTGAAACTTTTTGCATGACCCAATGCTGGTTTGGTTGGGTAGAGAACCTTACTTAGTATTTGGAGATTTTAGTTTGTAGAGAAAAAAAGTATGAGAGATATTAACAATGGTGATGGTTGTGTTGAAGTGTTCAGAGTTAAGAGAACCCACAAAAGTTCCAGAATCTCTGGTAGTAGTGATGCCTAGGGATGCCTGGCTGATGAGGGTAATGGGGGAGTACAAGGGGCCTAAAATAGTGCAAGTGGGCTTAGACAAGGCTTGAATGTCCACTTTAACTTGTATTAGGTACCGTATGACATCTCTTGGAATGTTTTGTATGCAGAGCTCCCAATGATAGGTGAATCTAAATTGGGCTTGAATAGTTGCCTACTCTTGTATCATGGCTGGGGAGCCTGTTCCTGCCCTGGGTGGAAAGAATTCATGTATAGCCAATAGGATGAGGCACAGGAAGATTTGGTGAACTTTAGTAGTTGTTGAGCTGCTTGTAGAGATTTTTGTTATGGTTGTGGCCTGCTGGGGCCTATGAGGGTGATTTTAGGTAGAAGCATTAGTGAGCATAGAGCACTGAGTTGCATGATCCCAAAGAGAACAGATTAAAGGCAAATCAGGATGTCTCTTGATTATGGAAACAGAAGCTGTTAACTCAGTGAGTATTAGAGAGAATGCCACCCAGATTATGGCTTTGAGATTTAAATCCAGGTAGTACAGAACAGACCTTTTCTTGGAGGGGATTTTGGTTCATAGTAGCAAAGACATATTAGTAAACCTGCAAGGAGTATTATGACTCATGGTATAACAGGCCAAAGCATTACTAATTTACCTATGTTTATTCTTTTGGCTTTGCTTGAAGAGGAGTTTGAGATCCTGGAGGGGACAAGTGGTCCAGGTGTCCAATGGCACCTCTAGGACTTCCTCTGCCCGAGACGCATCATATAGCTTTACCTTGGAATAGTGGATCCACTTGGTGATCCCTGGCACCATAACTGCTATAGGAGTGGAGAGTAAAACAGTGTAAGGACCTCTCCAAATAAGACTCAGTTGAGAGTTTGGAGTTCCATCCTTCCAAATCTTGATGAGAACTTGAGTACGGGTGGGTTTAAAATTTGGTCAGAGTTTTCAGGGTGTGAAAATATATTTTGGCCTAGTTTTTGGGCCCCAGCAGAAAGTGGGAGAGGGAATTAACATAATTAGAATTGGTAAGGTCAGTATCCAATAGGAAAGTGAAGAAAGGGTCTTCCACATAATAACTCAAAAGAACTGAGTTGTAAATTAGAGAGGGGTATGTTTCTCATCCTTAGTAGAGCAATACGTAATTGTTTTGGTCATGGTTTGAAGTTTTTTGGAATAATTTTTCCAAGGTTTGCTTGAGAGATTTGTTAATTCTGTCAACCATTCCACAGTGTTGTGGGTGCCAGGAGGAATTTAGAAAGTAACTGATTCCCAAGGCCTGGGAAACAAGTTGAGTAACCTGTGAAGTGAAGGATGTACTATGATCACTTTGCAGTGACCTGTGGATGCCAAACCAGCGATGACCTCCTTAAGGAGGGCCTATACTACACACATTGCTTTTTCCATTCACATGGAGTAAGCTTATATCCAACCTGTAAATATGTCTACAAAGACCAGAAGATATTTAATCCTTGACAGGCAAGAAGTCAGGTAAAGTCAAACGGCCAGTCCTCCCCAGGATAAGTGACCTTCCACTGGACTGGCTGGAAAAGAAAAGGAGGTTTGGTTCCTTGTTTAATGTGCAAAATGTTTAATGTGCAAAGGGCACGGGCCCTACAAACTTGTTCTATAGTCTTGGAAATATTTTTTTCCCAAAAGAGCCGTTTGCACATTATTGAAAGCTGTTTCTTGAGAAAGTGGCAATAGTCATGCAAAGCATAGCTAACTGCCCATTGAACATTTTAAGGCAGATGTAGAACTTCTCCCAGTTGATACCAGCTTCCAGAGCCTTGTGTCCCAGTGCCCATTCCTATTCCTCTGGTGAGAACAAGGAGCTGGTGGCTTTGGATCCTCAGTGGGAGGATTAAAGGAAGCTGAGGATGCTCTGCTGGGAAATTTCCTAAGACATTTATGGGAGAATTATCTGCTGAGGGGTTCATGAGAGCCAAGATGGCAGAGTCCCATCTGCATTTTTAGCAGAGATACTGGTCTTCTTTTAGAGCCATAATGGCCTGGACATAGGGCACCTCTGACCATTTTCCCTGTCACCTGCAAAGTAGGTCCAACTGCAAGATGGTGTTAAAATTAAGGCTACCATTTTCTGGCCAGTCTTCCTAGTCATATAGTTTGTATTGAGGCTATGAAGCATTACAAAGGAAAACTAATATAGTTTTCTTTAATGTCTGGGAATCAGACTTGTCCTAACTGTTGAGAATGCATCCAAGGGGAGAGTCCTACAGTATGGAGTGCTGAATGCACGTCTGAAAAACAGAGAGAAGAAAATGCTAGTGGAGTGTGAGCATCCTCGCTCTCTGTCCATTCTCATCCATTGTGAAAGGGAGAGAGCATCCTTTCCATCCCTTTCCCACACTAGACCAGGTATCCCTAGTCTGTGAAGAGCTTCAGATTTCGTGCACCCTTACTACATGCTCCCAACCGAGCAGTGACCTCTTCCCCTCATTTGGGCTGTGGACCCCCTAGGTCCATAGGTCTTGCATCTAATTATAGATGACTCTGCCCAATTATAATTTTGTAGCCTTCAGTGATAATCCTCTGCATACAGGCAAAGCATGTCAAGGACAGCGGGGAGGGCTAGAGACAAGAGGGAAGTTGATAGGTAAATCCCTGAGAATTCAGTGGTAAGAACATGGAGAGAAAATTGGGTACTAGGTACATCCAAGGAGACCCCTAAACCTAGACCATAGCACCTAAAATTTACCTACATTCCATCTGGAGGTGGAATTAGTGCAGAGGAGGTGGTGACAGAGCAGGCAAAAAGCCATTCTACTGGGGCCTACCTGGGAACAGACAGGGCAAAGAAGGTGGCATTGGCTAGCAAGAGAGATGCCATGATGGCACGGGCAGCAGGAGCAACTGTGAAGAAAGACAGGGTGGTGAGACCCCAGAGGTCAGTTGTGAGAATATGGAAGTAATCAGAAGCCTTAGGTTCTCTGTCAAGAAAAAAGCATTCTGTGCTTGGGGAGCTCTGTTGGGCATTAGGTGAAAGTGCTCTAGTTGAACACACAAAGTGGAGATGCTAGGGAGATTGCTCAGCATGCTCAGCATTCTCACAGTCTATGCTGCATAGGAGCAGACATGTGAGAGGAGACAGTGGCGAGCACAGTCCCTACCTCACGACAAGATGCAAGTCACAGCACCAAAAGGTATGGCCAAGCCTGGAGTTCCAGAAAGTGTCCTCAGTTCTTGTCTTTTTGCAAGAAAGAATTCAACCAAAAAACCAGTCAGTAAATCCAGCAAAACATTTATTGTGCAAGTAACAGTATGCTTTAAGAGAAGAGTGGGCTGACTTGGCTGGGAACAGCCTCAATACATTCTGCATTTGATCTTTTCTCTCACTTTCTTCTTTAGGTTCCTGCCTTTGTTCTTGCCCAGTTCACACCCAGGCTGGCAGACCCTCCCTTACTCTTGGTTAATGTGCATATGCAGAACCCAGTGATCAAGACAAATTCTACCCAATGATGGCATTGCTCATTACCTCCACCCCAGGAAGGTAGTATAGCACTCAAATTTGTACTCATTGTGCCCACACAGCTCTTAAGAATTCCCCTTTTGCCTTTCTCCTTCTTTATCAGATTGTAGTTAACATATTCTGACAGTTCAACCATAGAATGAGTAATTACTGAGCATCTTAAGAGTCGTTCTGTGGTGTTTCTTCCTACATAGCTACCTTTCCTCCTGCCTGTTAATGTCTGACTAACTGGCTACCCTAACAGTTGGATTGAAAAGTTCTTGTTCAGTTGAACCTGAAAGTTTGAAAGTGTCATGTCCTAGGGAGCTGGGAACCCTGTGCAGTTTTACATGGAATTCTGAGTAGAAAGAACAGAATGTATTCTGTTTGGTCACATTTGCTATTTAACTACTCCTGATATCATTGCCATCTCAGCCATAAATCATTTGAGTGATGGTAAGATAGACATAAGTGAATTTCACTTTAAGAATTCAAATATTGTTTTAAGTATTTAAAAACCACTGTACAATTGCACAGCAACAGGCACATTTTGCAACAATTGAATTGAAATGCTGTAAGTACAACAGCAATTAAGGATGTAATCATGTAAGAAAAAAGAATGAGTTCATGTCCTTTGTTAGGGACATGGATGCAGCTGGAAACCGTCATTCTCAGCAAACTATGACAAGGACAAAAAAATCAAACACCGCATGTTCTCACTTATAGGTGGGAATTGAACAATGAGAACACTTGGACACAGGAAGGGGAACATGCACACACTGGGACTGTTGCGGGGTAGGGGGTGGGGGGAGGGATAGCATTAGGAGATATACTCAATGTAAATGATGAGCTAATGGGTGCAGTACACCAACAAGGCACATGTATGCATATGTAACAAACCTGCACGTTGTGCACATGTACCCTAGAACTTAAAAAAAAAAAGTAAGTAAGCCAAAGCATCTCCAAGTATAACTTTGGTTGTTAGGCAATACCAGTACATTTCCACAATCTAACTTAAATGCAATTTTTACAGAAATTTAAAATGTGCTGGTATAGTTACATTTGTTGAGTAAAGTTAAAAAATGAATATCTTTTGACAATTAAAACCCCAGGGACTTAAAAAAAAAAAAAAAAAGCTGTAAGATTTGTTTCCTTTCCTTAGAAACACAGATAATTAGGACCTTTATTTAAAATGCATGAGTCAGTTAGACAACTCAATATCTTGCCAAAAATATAGAGAGAACTATATCAGAAGTCTGAAAACCAAAGAAAAAACAATACTATACCTAACTTTTGACAAGTCGTTCTCCATTCTGATATTTGAAGACAATGAGCTTGAAGTAGGAATCATTAAGGTTTCTCTTGGGATATGTATTCTGTTGAGATCTAAATTATCATTAAGATTTCCATTGCATGGTGACTCTAGGACTGGCCTTGTAGTATGAGAAGTAAATAAAGATCTGCTCCACTCATTTTCTTGAAGAAGTTTGGTGCTGACATCTGCTAGAATTTCTTTACGTCTGTGAAGATTGCAAAAGACAGATACTGAGTATTTTGTTTTTTAACAAATGTGTCTAAATGACTTGCGTTGTTTAAATAGTGACCATGAGTCAATGAAAGATACAACAAACCATGTTTTAACTCTGAAAGTGTATTAGAGCCTATATGCTGTATACAGTTATAATTTTAAAGTTGTTGTAAAGAAGTACATATATTTCTCGAGGATTTCTAACAAATAAGTAATTCAAACAAAGTAGGGAGGGAAGAGCAAAAGCTATTAATGATGTATGGATTAACAAGTCACACTTGTTGCCTTCTGAAATGGCTTACTTATAAGATTCTTAAAGATACCATTAGAAATATTTGTGTTTAGCCCAGGCACAGTGTCTCATGGCTGTAATCCCAGCACTTTGGAGGCAGAGTCAGAGGATCACCAGAGGTGGGGAGATTGAGACCAGCTTGATCAACATGGAGAAACCTTGTCTCTACTAAAAATACAAAAATTTGCTGGACTTGGTGGTGCATGCCTGTAATGCCAGCTACTCGGGAGGGTGAGGCAGGAGAAACACTTGAACCCTGGAGGCCGAGGATGCGGTGCGCCAAAATCGCGCTATTGCACTACAGCCTGGGGAACAAGAGCGACATTCTGCCTCAGAAACAAAAACAAACAAACAAACAAAAAGAAATATTTGTGTTTAGGCCGGGGTCGGTGGCTCACACCTGTAATCCTAGCACTTTGGGAAGCCGAGGCTGGCGGATCATTTGAGATCAGGAGTTTGAGACCAGCCTGCCCAACATGGTGAAACCCCGTCTCTACTAAAAATACAAAAATTAGCCGGGCGCGGTGCTGGGCGCCTGTAATTCCAGCACTCAGGAGGTTGAGGCAGGAGAATCGCTTGAACCTGGGAAGCGGAGGTTGCAGTGACCCGAGATTGTGCCACTGCACTTGAGGCTGGGTGACAGAGCAGAGCAAGACTCCATCTCCAAAAAAAAAAAAAAAAAAAGCCAGCAGTGGTGGTGTGGTGGTTGCTCACCCCTGTACCCAGCACTTTGGGAGGCTGAGGACGGGGGATCAGCTGAGTTCAGGAATTGGAGAGCAGCCTGACCCACATGGCAAGAAACCCCGTCTCCACTAAAAATACAAAACTTAGCTGGGCGTGGTGGTGGACGCTTGTAATCCCAACTATTTGGGAGGCTGAGGCAAGAGAATTGCTTGAATCTGGGAGGAGAAGTTTGGAGTGAGCCGAGATCCCACCATTGCACTCCAGCCTGGGCGACATAGGGAGATTCCATCTCAAAAAACAAAGAAAGAAAGAAAAGAAAAGAAAAAAATACTTGTGTTTCAAGAGTAACTACATGAAATGTTAAAGATGCTAATTCGCTGGACCAGAGTAACCATTGGACTGTGTATAAATATATTAAAACATCATGTCTTACTCCTTAAATATGGACAGTAAAATAAATAAAATGAAGCTTGTATTTAGTAAACCAGTTACAGCAAACAAAAAAAAAAAAAACACTGTCTCTCAAAGACATTTTCAAACATTTCTATTGAACACTCTTGTACATTTCACCCATTATCTGAGAAAAATTAAGCATTTGGCACCAAGGAATCATTCAGAACAACAACTCTCAGGGGAGAAGGAGACAGCTGAGATCAAAGAGAACTTAATCATCTCCTAAGGCATTTTGCTCCTAAAATCGTGGCCAAGGCATCAGAAGTAGGGCCTGCCCTTTTGGTCTTCCACCCAACACTTCAGGCTGACCAAGGTGTTATTTTTCACCACTTTATGAATTATATTTCCTTTCAAGCCTGTGTTTACCATTCCCTATTTCACAACTATGCCTTTATGTGGAGTGGAAAAACTGTACAAAATACTTTGTTCCAAGGTGACCTCTAAGGATAATACCAAAGATTGCAATCAAGGAAAGTTAATTTACTGAGTGCCAGAATGTGCAAAGGAGGAGAAGTACCTGACCCTTTTTTCAGTTTAAGTTGTAATCTTATCAAAAATAATTAAACTAAATATTTCTATATAGAGGAATGCTGACAAACAATTGTATAACAGTATCACTGTCTAAATTATGAAGCTTCAAGATACTTGGCAGAAAAATTAATAGATCAGGTTAACTACATAAGAATATTAAGGGGAAAAGGAACCATATAAAACCAAAAATCAGGCCAGGCATGATGGCTCATGCTTGTAGTCCCAGCACTGTGGGAGGCGAAGGTGGGCAGATCACTTGAGGTCAAGAGTTTGAGACCAGCCTGGCCAACATGGTGATACCGCGTCTCTACTACAAATACAAAACTTAGCTGGGCGTGGCGAGATCATGAAAGGTCATACTTGGGAGTCTGAGGCCGGAGAATTGCTAGAACTCCGGAGGCACAGTTGCAGTGAGTCCAGATCATGCCGCTAACTGCACTCTAGTTTGGGCAACAGAGTGAGAATCCATCTCAAAGAAACAGAAAACAAAAGAAAAACAAACAAACAAAAACCTCCACCAAAAAAAACAGGGGAGTGGTATGAATTGTCCTAGACTAACATTTTAAAAGTAAGTTCATTTACTAACATCATTTTCCAAAATTTGTCTAATCTAGTTAGCTTTTGCTTCCCCCAATCTTATGAATCTGTCTCACTAAAAATTATGCTTTTGAGGCAAATTAATGATCTTCATTTATTTTCTGTGATTCTGTCTTTGACGTACTTGCTTAATTTATCTGACAGAGATTCTCTAGCTTTTAATTCTTCTAGATGCAGTTTCTTATATGTTTCCAATTCTGCTGTATTATAGTCTGCTTCTGAAGTGTTTGCTTTGTAGAGTTCGCATTCCAGATTTTCAATTATAAGTTCCATCTGACTTTACATGGAAGCAATGTTTTCTTCTGTTAACTACTGTAGCTCTTCTTGAGATGTTTCTTGTGTCTAAAACAAATTAAAAGGGTACATAAAAAATGATAGCCTGAATAACTATCGTATATTTGTTTCTTTTTGTTTTGGGTCAGTGATCTAGAGAGCATTTTTAACTATATGAAAAAAGAATCTCAAGTTTAATATATTTATTGTCAGTATCAGCTAAGTTAATAATTTAATCTGAATTATAAAAAAATGAAATCATATTTATGGTAGTACTCATGAAATGTAACACTCCAAAGAATAACAGAATCAATTTAAATTCTAAAAAGTTGAACAATATAACTTAAGAATATTTTAAGAGTGTAGTATAATTTTTAAATCACATTTTTCTTTCTCTATTAGTCTTGTTTTATGCCAACTGATTTTAGTAATCAAATGATTCACTAATGAGAATCATTATTATGGAAGATCAGTTTAGTTACAGTAATGGTGGCAAGTGAAATATTTAGAGAGAGAAACAGATATCACCTTCCTTCTAGAAATCTACCAAACAAATTGCTATAAGAGAAGTAGAGGAAACACATACAATGTTTATATCCAAACTATAATTTGCAGTGAAATGAATGAAGGCACATTATGGATAATAAACTAACCTGTAAAAATAGATTGACTTTTTCTAATTGTTCTATTATCTCCTGCCTTGCTCTTCTTCAACCTCCTGTTTATGGTGTTCCAATAGACCACGTTCTAACATATTCATTTCCATGTGACTTTTGAGGTTCACTAGTTCTTCTTCCAACCTCTCCTGATCCATCTGTAGTGTTTCACATTTATTTTGTATCATTTTCATATATAATGCCTGTTGAAGAACTTCAATCTATCCATCCACATGTCGATCTTCTGAAGATGCAATTTCCACTGCTTCTATAGGATCAAACAATAAGGTTTGGTAATGAAGAAGGAAGACTGAGAATAGTCTAACATAAAAGTAGTAATTTTTAGTTGTAATAAAGTTCAGACACAGAGCCAAACCATATCAAAATGTAAATTACACTTTTAGCTGGGGGACAAGATTGTCAACCAGATGCAGTCAGGAAACACCTCTTCCACAGAAAGAAAACAAAATATTAAGTAAATCGTCACACTTTGAACAGATCTTTGGGAAAAAAAGAAACACATGAAGTCAATAGAGCGGCAATACAGACACTGAGTTTGAAGAGGGAGGAAGCTAGGAAGCCAGACGGAGTCACCAGACACCAGGACCAGCTCTTGGTCCAGAACGGGACCTAAGGAAGGAGAGAGTGAAGGAACTATGGGTCACACACGCTTGCCATGGACCTCTAAGATCCTAGCTACAAGAGATCCCATGATCCACACAGACATTTGAACTGGCAGAGGGCACTGCCAGGAGAGTAGGGAGAGGCGGAGCTCAAACATGCATGGAGCCCAAAAGGTTTCATGCATGAGGCAGCTGTAGCAAAATACAGGAATAGGCACCCATTCCTCAAGGCTCTCCACCTTTCTCTGCATGACTCTAGTCCCTGCTGACAGCTGGACCAGAAGAGAGCAGGGCTGCCTTTCCTGAGGGTCTGAAGTGCATCTGATCTGTACAGCCCCTTTTCTGCCGGGCCCTTCCCCAGTTGATGCCTGGTTGCTCCCTCAAGGGTGTACACATAGCACAGCCTCCACTGTACCACCTGAGTGTTTTTCTGGCAGACCAAAAGCAGTTTTCCTGCTCCAGCACAGCTTATCCCTGAGGTACAAGAGGATACAGCTACAAGACCTGTCCCAGCTTCCCAGAGTTTGAGCACAGTTAAGGGGTATTGAGCTCATAACTGTGGCCCGAGCTCAAGTTGGGGTGGCGATCCTACTCTCAGAACACTGAGAAGAGTGAGGCACAGGAAAAAACAAATAACTCCATCAAAAAGTGGAGAAAGGATATGAACAGACACTTCTCAAAAAAAGACATTTATGCAGCCAACAGACACGTGAAAAAATGCTCATCATCACTTGAATCAGAGAAATGCAAATCAAAACCACAATGAGATATCATCTCACACCAGTTAGAATGGCGATCATTAAAAAGTCAGGAAACAACAGGTGTTGGAGAGAGTGTGGAGAAATAGGAACACTTTTACACTGTTGGTGGGACTGTAAACTGGTTCAACCATTGTAGAAGACAGTGTGGCAATTCCTCAAGGATCTAGAACTAGAAATACCATTTGACCCAGCCATCCCATTACTGGGTATATACCCAAAGGATTATAAATCATGCTGCCATAAAGACACATGCACATGTATGTTTATTACGGCACTATTCACAATAGCAAAGACTTGGAACCAACCCAAATGTCCATCAGTGACAGACTGGATTAAGAAAATGTGGCACATATACACCATGGAATACTATGCAGCCATAAAAAAGGATGAGTGTGTGTCCTTTGTAGGGACATGGATGCAGCTGGAAAGCATCATTCTCAGCAAACTATAGCGAGAACAGAAAACCAAACACCGCATGTTTTCACTCATAGGTGGGACTTGAACAATGAGATCACTTGGACACAGAAAGGAAAATATCACACACCAGGGCCTATTGTGGGGTAGGGGGAGGGGAGAGGGATAGCATTAGGAAACATACCTAATGTAAATGACTATTTAATGGGTACAGTACCCCAACATGGCACATGTATACATATGTAACAAACCTACATGTTGTGCACATGTATCCTAGAACATAAAGTATAATTTAAAAAAAAAAAAACACACATCTTGGCTGGAATACCATAAGCAGTGAGTTTTATCTCAACAACAGTAGAAAAGCAACCAGATACAGAGTAAGCAGGAAAAAAATAGAGAACTTAGAGGACTCCATACGTTAACTCTATAGTTGTGAGTTTTTAAAATAATAACCATTTAAGCCCTAAATTTTCCTGATGTAATTTTGCCTTTTTATTTTAAAATGTCCAAAAGAAGCATCATACTATGTAGCCATGAGGAGTCCAAGAAACCTAGCATATCTGAATGTTGGAGAATCCTATTCTGTTTCTTATTAATATCTAGAGAGCAAAGGAAATTCTATAAATCTTGTAAGAAAATGCCAGGAGGTTAGCCCAGTGTTTTAGATAGTGGCAACTAAGCTAGTGTCACTTTTTAGAAACAAGTAAGGGGGAAACGTCAAACAAATTCAAAGGAGCCCAAGATAAAAACGTTCATATAAAATATAACCTTGCTGTGTAAATCAAACAAAATATAAAACTATGTGTGCAAACTAGAAAATAAATGCTTCACAAACAGAAGGTAAGTTCTGTAGAAACCAAGAGTACACAATCCAGAAAGATGTTTGTCTTTATAGCAGAAAGGACTTACCAGAAATGACAAAAAAGCTTTCATTATTCTAGGAGCGATATATGGTCTTTTATTAAAGGAGCCTTATTCAAACCAGACCTCAACATACCAAAAATCATGTATCAAATAACTGAGGTTTAAACTGAAAGAAGACTCACCAGGGCAGAAAGGGTGACTTATAGAAGCAGAGCGCTAACGGGTATAAAGTGAAGACTGCATGCATGCTCCAAGAATCACCAATTCCTTCCAATTGTAAACTTTGCAGGTCCCATTTATGACACCATATGTGTAAACCTAAACAGCAAACAAAGAGTCTCTCAAGTAAAAAATATTTACTTGGAATAAATTATTGTAATGAGAATGTAAATGTCATAGTAAACCATGTGCATATTAATAGAGGTAAAGAAGAACAAAATTTTTAATGTGGAGGATTGCATAATTGTTTTTGAATTAATTATTCTTGGCTGCAAAGATCAGTAACAAGGGTGATGAGTCTGAGGTTAGACCAGCAGTTTCTCGGCCTGTGTCACTGCAGGTGTCTTTTCTGTGTAAGGCTGCACTGGTCTTTGTGCAAGGTTGCGGTTTTTTAAGTCTTTTCTGATAGTTTTTATCAGACATATAAACATGACAATCCTCTAATGATGGCCTTCTTGGGTATATTTGACCAGGTTTTCTTTTTTTTTTTTTTTTTTTTTTTTTTTTTTTTTTTTTTTGAGACGGAGTCTCTCTCTGTCGCCCGGGCTGGAGTGCAGTGGCCGGATCTCCGCTCACTGCAAGCTCCGCCTCCCGGGTTTACGCCATTCTCCTGCCTCAGCCTCCGGAGTAGCTGGGACTACAGGCGCCCACCACCTTGCCCGGCTAGTTTTTTGTATTTTTTTAGTAGAGACGGGGTTTCACTGTGTTAGCCAGGATGGTCTCGATCTCCTGACCTCGTGATCCGCCCGTCTCGGCCTCTCAAAGTGCTGGGATTACAGGCTTGAGCCACCGCGCCCGGCCTGCCCAGGTTTTCTTAGTCTTAGTGAGACCATTTTGATTCTGATAACTTCCAGAGGGGTAAGGTGTACACGAGAGCAACATACCTTTTGTTTAATTTTGCTGTCAATGTTAAAGTTTTCTAATACAGAGTATATTAAGAAAAAGAAGGAAATATAATTAACCAATATTTATATTTAAATTTAAAGATTACCCTGGCCTTTATTGGGAACCTGATAAGATCTGATTTATTTCAGCATGAGTGTGCATAAATTTTACATCAGATAGAGTTTCTGTGCAATGGGAATATTGTAAGATTGTTCATTTTGTTAATTTGATCATTTTAAAACCATATTAAATGAAAATAAAACATATAGAATATTTTAGCTTTAATCCCCATCAGAGACAAACAAACAAAAACATAAACAATGGAATCCATTTAAATTTAGCCATTAATATAAATTGAATTTTATCCTGCTAATAAAACAATAATTTACAATTCAAACTTTATGCATTAAGTCAAAAAATTAAACAAGGAAAAATTACATTAGATCCTAGAATAAAGTATTTGATGATTACACATGCAAAATAGCATAATTTAAAAATTCTTAGTAAAAAAGGAAAATTCTGCAAATATACTAATCAAGAAAAAACATTAGAAGTATTTCAATAAAGGTAAAGTTAAAAGATGGAGGGGACTGGGCTCTCACAATTCACCACTGTGTGAGATGGCTGAGTAGGAACCAAAACAAGGAAGAGAAGAAAAACAGGAAAGAAGCTGATTCAAAGAATCTGAATTGTAGCTGTTCACAGATGACATGGATGTAAACTAGAAAAGGAAGAAAATCTATTTTAACATGCAGAACATGAACTGTTAGAAACACAACATCCAGAAAATTGGGTAAATGCATGGTCAACATACTACTCTTCAGTAGTAATAATGGATGAACAACAGGAATAACAACAGCATAACACAGACAATCAACGTCTATCTTGATTATCAAATGTATCAAAATACACATTTACAAGACATGTCTAGGCCTGCAAAAACTCATAAAACTTTACTGAATGACACACACAAAAAAAGACATGTTTTAAGACAAATCAAATCCTTGGATCAGAAAAGGTAGTAAAATAAAGATCTTTACGACACAAATTTAGTGTACTTTAAACCTGAAGTCAACATATTTCCAAAAAAGTCTCTTATGTATTAATCAAGAGACAAAATTATAGTAAAAGGAAACAAAATGGAGGGCTTGTCAAGTTTGATAGAAACTTATATGTATAATATAGTTTGGCTATGCCCCCACGCCAATCTCACCTTGCATTGTAATAATCCCCATGTGTCATGGGCGGGGCTAGGTAGAGATAATTAAATCATGGGAGTGGTTCCCCTATACTGTTCTCATGGGAGTGAATAAGTCTCATGAGATCTGACACTTTTATAAATGGGATTCCCCTTGCAAAAGCTCTCTTGCTTGTCATCATATAAGACATGACTTTGCTCCTCATTTGCCTTCAGCCATGATTGCCAGGGCCACCCAGTCATGTGAAACTGTGAGTCAATTAAACCTCTTTCCCTGATAAATTACCCACTCTCGGATATGTCTTTATTAGCAGTGTGAGAACAGACTAATACGATGTATTATCTTAAACTTCTAAATGAATCAAATACAAAACACATACCAAACAATATTGAAATAAAATGACCTTAATACTACTTAAAACAAAATAAACAAAGACTCAAAAAATGACCCAAAAATGAAAATAAACTTCATAACCCCATAGCTCCTAAGAATTCTCTCACCTGCCTTCTGGTCTTAGGCTCCGGGAGTTGCAAATGACCTGCTTTCTTTCTGATCCCAGGCTGTGCTCCCCCTGTCAGATAGTAAATCCCAGGTAACATACCTGCTGTCTGTAGATCTGAGCTTTCTTCTTGGACACCGTATACCCACAGTCCTCCAGGTGCAAGAGCAGGGTATCCATTCCCTTGGCACATCCGACTGCCATGGGGTGTCCCTGCAGGAGGTCGTCAATGTACTGGAGCAACATGCAGCCTAGGTCTCTAACGGCAACCAGTTTCTGGCTCTCAGGGGCTAGTCTGATGCTAAACAAAGCGTCCTTCAGGTCTAGGCAGGTGAACCCACTCTCCTTAGCTGGCAGCAACCCCAACAACATGTACAGGTTAGGTACCATTGGGTGCAAAGTCACTATAGCTTGGTTGACCAAGTGCAAATCCTGTACCAGACTGTAGTCTTTGGTCCCTGGCTTGGGAACAAGCAGGAGGGGAGTGTTCCATGGAGACTGACAAGGGACTATAATTCCAAAAGCCTTCAGGCATTTGAGATGGACCTGGATACCTTCAGGAGCTTCTCTGGAAACTGGCTACTGTTTTTGCCTGACTGGCTGGGACCCAGGCATAACTTCCATGAGTACGGGGACTTAGTTGATTGCCAACCCTGGAAGGTTGTCTTCCGCCCACAACTTTGGTCACCACTTAGCCAGAACTGGTCCTATCTCCTGGCCTGGCTCAGTTAAGAAGAGTCTCCATTCCTCCTCCCGAGAAACCATAAGAGCCATGATGACTCCCGTTCCAGGTAGCTTTAGCTGTAAAGAACTGTGCTTTGTAAAAGAGATGGTGGCTCTCAGCTTGCTAAGTAAGTCCCTTCTTAGCAAAGCAAGGGGCAGTCAGGCATGTACAGAAACTGGTGAATCACTTCATGCTCCCCAACAGTGCAGGTCCAGGGCAAACAGAAAGCTTGCTTTGCCAAAACCCCTGTGGCTCCAATTATATCACCAGTCTTTGTGGATAAGGGGGCAACTGGGGTGGTTACTACTGAATGTTCAGCACCAGTATCGACAAGAAACTCAATGTCCTTGCCCCCGACTGTCATCCTGACCATGGGCTCTTTGGGGGCACATGAGCCTGGCCCCCTCAGTCCAGTAACCCTTCTGCCAGATTGAACAAGGCCCCTTCATCCTTGTCTAAGGCCTCCTGTTCAGAGTCACCTTGTTTCACTTTCAACTGGGGGCACTTGTCCTTCCAGTGTCTTATTTCCTTACAGTCTCCCTTCTTTAACCCTTCCAGAAGGGCTTCCCTGTATCAGTTTAGACTTTGCATACCCTGTCTTTCATTTGGGTCCCACTGGGGGTCTGTTCCTGGTAATTGGATCCTCGTATACTCTTGGGGCTTTGGTAATCAGCTGGAACATGTTTTTCCAGCCACTTAGTTGCTGCTTGGAGCACTCTCTTCCTTTCCTCTGTGTTAAAGAGGTATGTGAGCAACTGGTGGCAATCAGCCCAGGTGGGGTTGTGGGTCTGGGTAACAGCTTGGAGCAAATCAATTGTAGCTTGAGGCTTTTCAGTATAGCATGGGGTGTTGTTTATCCAATTGAGGAGATCAGCAGAGGTGAAGGGTTGGTACACCAAGGCATGCCTTTCCACCATATGCCCGGCCTCATCTACCCCAGTATACCATTGCTCTCTCAGGGGCATTTGTATCCCAGTTCTAGGCCTTAAACAGGCTGCCAAGGAAGGGGTTTCCTGAGGTCTCGCATCCTTTCTTTTCCACTCTGGGTGGCCTAGGGCTGTGTAGGCCTTGTGGAAGCTCAGGCACAGTGGGCTCAGGAGTAGGAGGTCTTCCTTTTTGGTGAAAGTAGGGGGTCACTGGCACCATTTCTTGCCATGAATCCTCTGATGTCGGGTAGGAGAGGACTTTAGGAGCCGACTCCCCTTGGCGGGTACAGGGGGATTCTTCCTTGGCTGTCTGTTCCTTTGCCACTAGTACTACTGTTGCCTGTCCTCTTAACCACTGTGGGGGTCTAAAACCAGCTGTAACCAAGTGTCTATGTACGTAAACTGGTCTGGGTGTCTGGACTTATGAGTTACCTTGTGCCATACCTTTGAAACAAGGGACCTGACTAGGCTTCCTTCAGATGGCCAACCCACTTCTAATGCCAGTCAGTCTATCTCACACAAAGTTCTAAGCTTTCCTGCTGTCATAGTAACTCCACAGTCTCCAATAAATGCTTTCTTAAAAATTTATTAACACAGTTCCTAGCAGAGAGGGCTTACTTTATGTTCTACCCATCTTCCTCCCAAGATAAAACAACACTCACACCACAAGAAGGAAAGGGTTAAGGGGTCACTCCTTTGCCTCACCTGTCTGAAACTCAAGCACTTACTCACTTTCACTTTCCTTTTTGCAAACAAGTCAAGTCAAATCAATACTGAGATCAAAGTACCAATAAGGGCACATCTTGGGTGATCAGGCCATGCTTCCACTCAAATGGAGCAGACAAGTTCCCAGGACTGGTCCTCCCAGATTCCAGATGTCCAGACTCCAAGCGCTGGTTCCTTCCTGGTGTTCAGCCGCTGTGTTGATCCTCCACAGGGGCCTACCATGCACTGCTCTGACAAAGGGTTCCACCGGGGCAAATGCCTACCTGGGAGCACTCTCAGGATCCGCATCACTCAAGCTGGCAGGAGTCCCCTACAGGGATGCTCAATAGGGCAGGCCTAAGCCAACTAAGGGGCTGCCTCAACCATCCATTAATCACCTCACTTCCCAATCAGGGAACCAAGAAATGTAGCAAGACTAGCCACAGACAAAACCCCTCAGACACCAGGTTAAAGAAGAAAGAGGCTTTATTTGACCAGAAGAATTGGCAGGCTTGTGTCTCAAGAACCGAGCTCTCCAAAGAAAGAGTTCCTGGACCTTTTAAGGGCTTACAAATCTAAGGGGTTCACGTGAAAAGGTCATGACAGATTAAGATCCACAGATAGCACATGTGGTTAGAGTGGGGGGTTAATCTTTAACCTCAGGAGAAATGGCCTCTGTCCTCAACAGGCGGCAGAGATCTCCCTCACTCCCACATATCACACACATGTGTTGATAAATCTAATCACATGACCCTTGCTCTGTGAGAAGCACTGGGAAAAGTTGGGGAACAGTTAACCACTCAGATATAATGAGCATTTCAACTGCACTCACTCCACCCAGCCTTCAGGTGAGAAGTCCCTAGGTTCTTTCACAGCCCATGCTCTGTTTTTATGCAGCCTGTCTACAGTGGACAGTAAAGTGTCCATTGTGGAAATAGATTTTTTTAAAGTTAGATAATAGGTTATGCTCACACATTTCACATTGGTGCAACTAAAATACAATAATTTATCTTTTTCCATTGCTATTACTTTTTGTTCAGAGATATCAAAAAAAAGACTGGTGTACAGTGTCAGAAAATATTATTTGTATTTTGTCTTATGTACACCGTGAATAGTAGCAACTCAGTGCTGATGAAATAGCCCAATGACCTTACAAGGTATCAGTTAGTTTTTCTCTTTTCTCTCTGATTATGTGCGTACTTAGTCATTGTGCTCATGCCTAATTTTTTAGAACCCAATGTTGGCTGCTTCACCGACAGGTATCAAATCACATTCCACACAACATCAAAGAGGAAACGTCAAGCCAATAGCACATAGAATATTTGAATAAAAACCATTGCTTTTTAGTTCAGAGAACATTCTCCCCAGGTGTTCTCTTTAAATCATATTGATTGAAACTCTATTATATGGCCACCCTACGCAGAGACAACTCTCTGACTCACAGAAGAACACAAGAGAACATGCATGAGCATGGCTGTTGTTACTTGTACTGTTTCACAGGACCTGACAAAAAGGCTGTCAGCTTCTGCACTGGAACAGGGTGTCATGATAAACCTGTCATATTCAGAACACTCATCACAGATGCACAAGAATATACATGCAGTCCAAGGGCAGTGTGCTGGACAAGATAATTAAGTAAAATAACTTTCTATTTTTAGATTTGTACAATTTGTTTATTATATTATTATACTAAAGCTAAACATAGAAAGTGATTAAATTCATCATCTTGTATAAGAACAAAAATAGCCCTTAAATGATGGTTTTGTTTTTGCTTTTTTTTTTTGTTTGCTTTGTTGTTTTGTTTTGTTTTGTTTTGTTTGACACAGAATTTCACGTTTTTGTTGCCCAGGCTGGAATGCAGTGGCACAATCTCGGCTCACTGCAACCTCTGCCTCCCAGGTTCAAGCGATTTTCCTGCCTCAGCCTCCCAAGTAGCTGGGGTTACAGGCACCTGCCACCAAGCTTAGCTTCGTTTTTTTGTTTGTTTGTTTGTTTGTATTTTTAGTAGAGACGGGATTTCACCATGTTGGCCAGGCTAGTAACGAACTCCTGACCACAGGTGATCCACCCACCTTGGCCTTCCAAAGTGCTGGGATTACAGGTGTAAGCCACTGCGCCTGGCCAAATGAGGTTCAAAAAATATTACTACAGATGCATAAATAACTTATTTAAATACAAATAACACATCTAAAACACCAAAATGAAGCATGACAATTTTATGTAATAATTGAAAAGGCTTTTTATAAGTATAAAATAAAACATAAGCATAATTTAGAACAGTAATAACAACACATTTGCATGTCCGTTTGTTTTTTTGAGACAGAGTCTCGCTCTATCACCCAGACTGAAGTGCAGCGGTACAATCTCAGCTCACTGCAACCTCTGGCTCCTGGGTTCAAGCATTTCTCATGCCTCAGCCTCCCTAGTAGCTGGGACTACTGGTGTGCACCACCACACCCAGCTGATTTTTGTATTTTTAGTAGAGACAGGGTTTCAACATATTGGCCAGACTGGTCTCAAACTCTTGAACTCATGATCCACCCACCTCGGCCTCCCAAAGTACTGGGATTACAGGCATGAGCTATCGCACCGGGCCTGCATGTTTTATTTTTTCAGAAAGTTTAAACAGATACAAAGTCAAAATTGATTAGAGACTAAATAATGGATTATAATTTATTTTGTAAGGAAATAATTCAGTTTAAAAACATCTCCAAGAAATCAAAACTAACAAAAAAAAAAAAGAAATTTAAAATGCAAACAAATATTACCTAAAAATAAAAGTTCTCAATTCGATTTATAATTTGTGAACTGTGATTA